>NW_018128234.1:469239-482962 GCF_001952655.1 Monopterus albus | reverse complement strand
CTTTCTCTGTGTGTGTGTGTGTGTGTGTGTGTGTGTGTGTGTGTGTGTGTGTGTGTTGTTCTTGCAGAATGTAAGTGCTGAGTCCAGCACTGGGGGAGCGGTCTCTCCAGTGGGCCCCAAAGAGCCTCTTCGGTCCTCCACCTCCCCAATGCCTACAAGCTTCCAGTCCTCGCCAACCACAGAGACCCCCACCTCGGCACTGACGCTGTCCCCAGCCACCGCCCCGCCGCACAGTCCCGCTCCCTCCCTGCCAGCAGCGTAAGAACAACACTGATGATGAGTTTTACTTGTAGGGCCAGAAGCTTTTTGTTGGCTACTGTGAGGCTGTGGATGTGTCTGAGAGGTTGTTGTTGGGGAGGCGACAGTGCCGTGGGTACCAGATGGTTGAAGGTTCGAATCTCAGTGCCTCCAGTCCACGTGTCGAAGCGTCTTTGGGCAAGACACGTGGTGCTTCAACACTGTACAACAGTGATAATTCACTTAACCTGTCAACCTGAATAAGAGAAAATCAGTCTCAGCCGACCACTTGGGCTTAGCTGCATTTTAATGTAAAATACTTTCTCACAGTAATAAAAACTATGTTTTAATCAAGGCCCAAGACCCTTCAGGTATTAAATCAAACTAGAAATGCGCTGCATTATTTATGGAGCTTTTCACACACAGTCCAGTTCTGACAGACTGTGTCATGGTCAGTCAGTCCTCACATAAATGTTTCATCATGTATTTTAATGTCATTGCCTCCTGTTTGTGTTGATTCCAGGGAGGTGAAGGCAACAGAGGTGAAGTTGAAGGAGATACCGCTGTCTGTAGAGCGAGTCCCCGGCACTCTGTCCACTGCAAGCAAATCAGTGCAAGTCAACGGTGCTGCCACAGTCAGTATCATTTTCTGGTTTCTTGTTTTTCTTCCTTCACCTGTCCCCTCTGGAATGCTCACTCCGTCTCAGACAAATCAATCTCAGGGTGAACAGAAGGTGGTATATTAATTGTGTCTTAATGCCGCACTCTCTCACATTGATTCTGATTAGAGCCGAGTTACTTTCTCAATGGAAAGCTGTGCATTTTTTTTTTTAACACAGGTCTGAAGGATGTGCCTGCAACAACTTTGTCTTTTATTGAAAATTGCACACAGCCCTCGCCCACAGGTCAATGTCAGGTTTTTGAAGAAAATGGTCTGATTTTAAAACAGAACAAACTACTCCTGCTTCAGTTCGGGTGAAATAACCCTCAGCTTGGGTTTTTAACATTGCAGTAAAACACGAAGTGCTAAAACCTGCACCTGATGTAACAGATTCATAGAAGGCTGAGGCACCTGTAGGTGTGAACAGAAATCCCCGGAGGGCTTTTAAGATATTCTGATCCATTACTGTGTACACATCAGTTGTGTGCTAGACATAAACATCTCCTGCTGTCAGGTTGATCCTCTGAACATGTAGTTATTCAGGGACAAGCCAACACCCTTGTGTGTAAGGTTTGTGACAGCTACAGATTTTTCTTTTTTTGTTTTTCATTTTGCCCATTTTTGTAAAGTGTTTGCATGTCCTTGCATGCATCAGCTTTCTAGTGGGTTTAATTAGGTTTTCATTTGTGGTGTAGTTCTTTGTGTGCTTGTTGCTTCTTCACCTGCCCGAGGACTGCAGTTAAATAGAATATATGATGAAAAATAGGAGGGAGAAAACAAGTCAGGTTTAGCAGATTGTTAATTCACTGAATCAATAAACACATGGTGATGCCGGTTGTATAGTACTGTCAGTGCTTGTCAACCTACCTCTGTCCTAATTAGACTTCAAAATGAACCCTGTGATGGCAAATGTGTCGATGCCAGTAGATGAGGTTTGCACAGCTGCAGAATATTATATGACTCTTGCTGTTTTCCTGCCAGGAGCTGAGGAAGCCCTCCTATGCTGAGATCTGCCAGCGCGTGAAGGATGCCCCAACATTACAGCAGCCCGCGACCCCAAAGGAAGCCAAGCCAGCCTGCACGGCCCCCGCAGGCGAGGAGAGGAAGTTTCCCGATGCTTCTATCCTAGCAGGGGAGACTAAAGCCAGAGAGACATGCCCCCCCTCCTCCAAATCCAGTTCGATGGCTGTCACCCCAGGAAGACCTGCGAGGGAGGCCCGAAGGCCGGGCGGGCGGTGGGCCTCCCCACCCTCACACCCAGGGAAACCCCCCAGCAAAGATCCCCACCACACTCCACCCAAGTCACCACAGTAGGGAGACTTCCTGCCTCTCCCTGGATTCTCCAACTCCCCCCCATGCTCCACAGATGCGTTTAAAAAAAAGGAAATCTAAGTCAGGGCTACTCGACACTTATCCAACTCACCACTCGCAAACAAGCATAGAGGACGCCTTCTTTCCTGGGTCAGGGCCTGCAGACAAAAAGCACTTTACTGTGCATGTAGAGCACCGTTTCATTCTTTTTACTCTATTTATTTGCTTCTTTAATTTTAAACTTTCTCTTATTTCTCCTTTTCTCTTTTTTGCATTATGTAGTTGTGCCAGTGTGCAGTTGGCACCGACAGCACTGAAATTCATTCATTCTGCCCAAACAGCCTTCTGGGACTTAAATTAGTCTAGTGTGCACAGCAGCAGGGCATTGTTGGCTGATGGCATGTTGAGTGGCACCGGAGTGCAACATTATGTAGCTTAATTATGGCTCATAATTACCAGGTGTGATTTTAATACATATTCACTTCCATATGCAACTTAAGATCTGAATCACAATGAATCTTGGATTCTGTGGTTTACATCACCTCAGTCATTTCTTTCAACTTATTTGCCCTTATTTACATGTTCCTTTGTTTTTTACAAGTTCAGCTTTGTTTGCAGACTGTTGTTGTACAGATAGTGCTGGTGATCGTTGCTGGGTGTCTCCTTAGCGTTTTCCTTCTCTGATCATTTCTCTCTCTCTCTGTGGTTATTTTTGTTGTGCTAACACTGCTAACTGGCTAGTTATGTTACATAGCTTTTGTCTAACAGGGCCGTTTTTAGTGCCAGGCAGGAGTGATGTCTATCTGCAACTAAAACAAAAAATTAGCAAGCAAGGCCAGAATTTGTTTGTTGCAAATGTCTAAGTGGGTTTAGATGGTTTAGATGGCAAAATTTTCTTGGCATTGCATTTTTGAGGAAAGCAGAACAAGCAGCTGCAACGCTCTCCTCTTTTACTTCCTGTAAAATTTGATTGGATTAAACGCAGCAGGTCCAGGACAAGGCAGGTCTCATGCAGACATTTAAAATCCAGTTGTGCTGATACAACAGCTGCTTTTCACCTAAAGCTGTTTGGTTCACTCTGGAAGCGATGAAAAACTGGTGCAAAGGAAATGAACACTAGCTACCATTCAGACACCATAACCCAAGTCAGTTTACCAAGGAGGTGGTGTGCTGAGACACTGTGACTCTTCAGGGGACAAGGAGCGTTGGTTTCCTGCTCGTGTCCAGAGTTTTGGTGACAGTGGGCTGTTTCTTGTTCAAACCATTCAAACAGCATGTTTCTCCTCCTAGATATGGTGCTAGACGTCCAGTCCCGGAATCTGTTACTACAACTCATCTGACACTGTACATAGAATACTTGATTTACATTTGCAAAATTTTATTTACACTGTTGGTGTTTTCTCAGACTTGCAGGTATTAGATTGTCTCATCTGAAGCAAAAAAAGGGAATTGGTCCTCAAAGTTATGAAATAATTCAGTTTTCCAGGAGCAACGAAACTAAGACCCTGCACACAGTTGCTGGAGCCGTTTGGTTTGTGGTTCTGCCTGTTGAACGAGAGGTGTTTGTGAAGTCATGTGGCGCTGCACAGAGTTGTCCAGGTTGTTATATTTATTATGGCCCGCTATTGATGCTGAGGTAATTTTTTATTTTTGTGGAAGAAGTTGGTGCTTGAATAGATGCATCGGTTTAGATTTGGCCTCTGTTTTGGTATCGGTGAGAATTTTCTTTGAACGAGTGCACATAAAGCTGATGGATATGGAAAGTGAGATAGCTGAATAGACCTAGGATATTTTTGATGAAACTTAACCAAAGGAAAATGATAACTGGGTTGTTTGTAGCACAGTTGACCGTGTTAGCATGTGAAAGAGATTGTCTGGAGCTCGTGAACAGCGATGAGTCGAGCAAAACATTTAAACAAGCAGTTAACAGGCAGAAGAGCAGGCGCCTGCTTTTATTTTGATGTTGTCGAGCAGTTGCCACTAGTGTTGTCATTCGTTTTGTGGTCAGCATGCTTCCTCGAGAGTTTATGCTAGTTCAGGTTTTGCACAGTTTCATTTGTCTTGAGTTCAAAACTTTCTTAAGAAGCTAAAGAAGATTGACCAAAGCACGCAGCTCTTCTTGCTACTTCGCTCCTGTTCTTTTGATAAACTGGAGCTCAAAGGAGTTAAACCTGAAGCACAGAATGAAGGAACACGACCTAGATTCACCTTGCACCTATAAAATGTGGTTTTAATAGCAAGGTTTATTTTTCCTGGGACAAAATCAAGCAGCAAGAGCTGGTAGAGAATTTTGATTCCTGGAGTAAAGTAGCAGGAACGTATGTTCGGGGAGGCAAGTTATTGAACCTGGTTTGTTGACGCCCGTTTATTGTAGCAGCCACTTGGGCAAATAACCAAGGATGTTTTACTGGAGTCTCAAGTTGTAATCACCTGGCAGCATGACCTAGAAATGACAGCCAACTGATTAGCTGGATTTACAGAACGTCATAAGTTTAGTTTTTTGGGATGTAACGGACCGGAGATGAGTTTCCCTCCCTGCTCATCAGTTGTGTGCTTGGGTTAATCTCTGAAGTTGTCACCTTTGATGCAAAATATCCTTAAAAAAAAAAAAATCACTGTACTATACATGATAACTGTTTAGGGGGAACGCAAACCTACACAATGTGGGACCTTGCATATCTTGTCAAAGTCTTCCTGCAACAAGAATCATTCTGGCTAACCCCACTGAGAAAATAGGAGCCCTTCATAAAACACCTGCACTCCTGGTTATAGCTGCTTTTGATTTGGATGCAAAATCTTGAGTTTGCTTTAATAGAAAAAAATGTTTTTGTTTTTTTTTGGAAGAACTGAGATGCACCTGGATGGGTCGATTCTTTTCTTTTCTTTTCCCTCATCGGTGGAAATGGTAAAAGAGGTGAAAATGCACCATATCCACTTATTTATACACCAGTGTTGTTTATTCCATTAGAAATATTAATTTTTTCAGGGAGGAAAACGCAGAAATGCATCACGGTCTCTGTATATACGCAAGATGTATAAAAAACAACAAACTAATACAACATCCATCCAGTGTTTGAGAAACTTGAATTTTATTTAAACTTGAAAAATGACTTTGCCTTAACTTTTATACAAGACAAGCATAGAGTTTATTTCTTTTCAGAAAAATCCCCAAAATGTTAAGGAAGCATGACACATGGAAAATACTTGTTCGTAACAGACGTTACAAGTCTTACAGAGAGAGTACACATCTATCAGCAGTTTTAGTTTTTGTAAAATGTACGAAAAAGAATCATTTTGGTTTTTTTCTTTTGTTTCTTAATAGTTTGAAGTTTGTTTTTTTGGGGGAAAAATATAAACCTTGTAAATGCAAAACTAGTCAATACTGTATTACATATGTGCACTTTGAAGTGTGTGCTTTGCTTGTACAGTTGTAAATACTCAGAAAAATATGAGGTACCTTAAAAAGATTATAAAAAATATTGATCTTGTTGAACTATTAATGTCGCTATCGAGCTGGATGTAAGATATAAAAAAAAAAACAATGTTGTGCTTCTGGAAATATTTTTCTTTATCTTTTTCATTTCTGGTTCGGGTGTGTGGAGTTTGAATCCTGCTCCACTCTGCAGCATGGGCAGGTTGTCTGATTGTACTTTTTCTGTCTTTCATTCCATATTTCCTACCTCTGTGGTCTGTAACCCTGCCCCCCTCCCTCTTCACTGTGCATAGTTTGAAAAGAGCCTGTGGTACTGAGAAGCACCTAATTAATGAACCTTACAAATCTGTGTGTCCACCAACATCCTCTTTAAAGCCCTGGCTGCTGCTGCTGCTTTGACTTCTAACATGGGAATCCACATGGTGTCACTTGTTTTGAGCACAAGAAAACTGCAGCTACTGAGTAAGAAAAACACTACATGTCAGATTTGCATCTTTACTGTGCAGTAGCAGATGGGAGACTGCTGTTATAATGCAAAGAAAAGTAATTTAAAAGGTACCTTTAAAAGCATTAAAGCTTTTATAACAGAATTTTAATAATCTAATGGGGGAAGCAGCCTTGTAGACGTGCTAACTCAGCAGTATAGGTATGTGCAGCTCTACGGCATCTAATCAAACTGCACCGGGTCAGACAATATGACCAGACTGTAGCTACTGTTAGGAAATTAATGTTGGGGATACAGTGAGCTGGTTGTTAACATGTCCACTAACTTCTGTCATTTCTGTAAGGCTAAAACACTTTTTTTTCTGTCCATAGTTTAAGACGAGCAGCTATCTGCTGCACTGGATTATAACACATGGCGGTTTGTCATTGAAGGAGTAGTTAAACATTTAGAGAAGTACACCTTGATCTTTCTTGGAGTGGGACAAGAGAAAGCTGGAGCCAGGATTTGGTTAGCCTAGCATAAAACGTATTGGCAACTAAACTTTGTCCAGAGTAAAGGAAAAAAAAAAAACGCCTTCCAGCAGCTCTGAAGCTCACACCATTAGTACACAAATATTACTGTTTTGTGATTTAGTTCTGGTCAAACCTCAGACGGAGCTCTGTGAAGATGTGACTGCACCCAGTTGTTGTCAGAAAGTAGCTCCAGGTTGTTACTCCCCCTAAAAAATCACACGTGTTTTGGTACTACTTTTTGTTTACAGCCTCACTAAACAAAATAACACATTAATTTGAGATTCAGATCTGGTGGCTTGTGTTTTATTTTAACTTTAAACCTGTCTAGCTGCGTTTGCCCGTTCTGATTGATGCTAACAACATTTTAAGTCCAGTTCCAATAAAATGTAGACGCAATGTTGAACCTCTCATTTCACTTGTTAAAACAACAAATGAGTCAAATTCCCAAAAATCCTGACAGAAATTTAGCTGTGAATCCAGACTAAATCTGGTCTGGGGCCAGCTTTCTACGCTGGACACTTTTCGTCTGTGCTTTGCACACATTTCCTAGTTTGCGTCTGGATATCCAGGCTTCAGTTTATCTTTAACTAATGGAAGATGTAGTTGTGGAATGCTAGTAAACTGAGTTAATCTTGGTTGAAATGAGATGTTCAAAGGTCTCCATGGTCCCTCATATCTGAAACCTTGGCCTGGATCTATTCAGGCCCAGTTCAGCATTCACTCTGGGTCTTTCATATTGTGGATCACTTCCACCTGCCCTCTGGTCTGATGATGTTTTGACAGCTTTTCCTGTATTCATCTTTGGAGTTGACTGCAGAGTAGGACTTGTTGTTTTTTTTCTCCATATCCTAAAAGAAACAACAGCTTCATTTAGTTTTTCAGAAATACACAAAGAATCCCTCAGTACATGCTGAAAACCAAAAGCTAGTGGACCAGCCGCTAACAGCAGCATCTCAACAAACTGATGTTACCCCTAACATTCATTGTTGCCAGTGAATAAGAGCTATGGTTGATGGACACTGCAGTTTTGTCTTTTGTGCTTCATAGAGATTCAATGTGTGGCGCTCATGGACAGTACCAGTAAAGCACAGCTTGTACAGCACACGACACTCCGGGTGGGAAACAGTTGGTAGCCCCCTACATTGAATGATGCATCTCTGGGCTGTGGATTATAAATTTTTATGACGGCACCAGGTCTCGTTTCACTTCTTGGGAAATGCAGTGAGATATTAAATCTGTTGTCACCGATGAAGGTGGAGCTTCATCTTCCCACCCGGGTGTCGATGTAGGTTCCAGATGAGACATCCAGTCATCCAGAAATCTTTGAAACCTGCTCAGTGTTTGTCATGACCCGTCTGATTTATTCATTTGTTCTTGTTTCCTGACTTTCTCTCCTGAGAAATAAATGTAGAAATAATTTACTATTTTGCTTGTTTTTTACAAGTTGGGGTCAGAAGCAGAGGCTCAACTGGAATCAGTTTTTCCTGGCACATCCAGTAACATGCAGATTGAGATGTGTGATCACATGTGGACTGCAAACAAAACCAATAACTGTGCCATTACACAGCTGTGTTTGTCTTGATGGGCAGTTCAACCTGTATATAGCTGAGCGCTTGCCCTCTCTGGCTTTTTCTAAAAGTCCATCAAAGACTAATCACATCCGGAGAAATCTAAAATGTGACACCCCTCCCCTGCGTTGTAACTTGCGGCTGATCGCCGCTGAGGTCGAGGCACATTTGACCTTGAGGTTTGAGACATAAACACAGATTTTGATTATGAACGGGCATCACTGAACTGTGAATGTGTGGGATATCTAGGTTCGTTCTGAAGCATCGCACCTCAGACTGGATGGGTGCCGCTTTGGGGGAGCTGTGATGGCCGCAAGTTGTGCACGCCTCTCCCGTCTCGCCGGCATTAACACAAACACTCAGCTGTGGCATTTTAAAGAGCTCCTGTTTCTCATGGATTTCTACATGGAGCATCACGCTTCATATCAGCCTTTAGGCCGCCTCCGCTTTGTCTCTACCTTCCAGATTGCTCGTTTCTAATGTGCCATTGTTTTTGTTTTCCTCGGGTCGTATCTTGTCATAAAAATTGACCCTTGTGTCTGTATGTGTGTGTGGGTTTTTTTTGTTTGTTTTTTGTTTTTTTTCTCCAAACAATGATTGCACACCAACTGACTGGAACAAGACTCGATCTCTTTATTACTTACTCACTGTGGTTTAACTCTAACACTTACCATGCTACGCTAACAGCTGTGGACAATCGGCGACTCCTCTGTGTTGGGGTCTGGACATATAATTTTGCCTAATGACACCTTTAACAGATGTGGAATGGAGGTTGCGTTCAAGAGGGCTTGTTTTGTTTTATGTTTTGATTTCTTATGTTTTTGGGTCTATTCTTCCATTGAGACTGGAATCAAGCATACATGTCAGCTATAGATAATTTAAGTTGTCATAATGTAAAACTCTAATTTGGAGAAAAAATGTAGCTTACTGAAAAATAAAGATTTAGGCACTGCTGAGGAGCTGCTCTTTTTTTTTTTTCCTGTGGAAAAAAATGTACACCTTTTAACTTTGTAGATCTCTCGACAGATGCATCTTGTCCTCTAATCCCCTTTCTGCTTGTCACATTTTAGAAGAGTTTAAGGTTTAAATTAAATTCAGGCTGACACTGAATTATGTGCTATAATAAACACAACAGTAGTTGTGACATTTAGATATGAAAGAAAAAAAATGTCACAGTATCATGCAAGAGTTTTAGGAACCCTTATCCAACACACACTACCGTCATGGAAACGTCTGATTGGTCCCAAATTCATTCTCCAACAGCATCATAAATCCCTTAATTTCATGGTAAGTTGCCCCACTAAACAAAACCATATGGGCCAAATGACTTATCTTCAACCTCATGTGTCCGCTGGTCCTGATGAGAGCAAAGAGCCACAAGATGGCAGCATGTTCACAAACAGCTGTCAGCACTGTCCTGCTAGATGATGATGATGATGATGATGGGAGAATCTGGAGCCATTACTTCATCTTTGTCATCTCATTTTCCTGTAGTCCCTCCAGTTATCACACACTTCTAAGGACATGACTTTCAAATTTATTGTTCTCACACTGACATAGCACTCGATTGTCAGTTTATGAGGTACATCTGTAAAAAACTAACTGCTGCAAAAAAATGTCTGTGCAAATTCTGTCATGCTGAAAAATGTAGAAGAAATCATCTGGTTTTAAAACTACATCCAGATTTCTGCAAAAAATTGATTGCCGCAAAAAATGTTTCACGAAGGTGATTGAGTGGTGTTTGATTCACCTGCGTGATCATTGTGGAGACTGGAGTTTGTGCTGCTCCTGAGCTGTACTCAATTATACAGAAGCGTTTGTTATTTTGTCCACTTCATGTGTATTAGTGAGCCACGGTGTAATGTTTTTATGCTGCCACCTGGGGGATGCCAAACCAAAGGTTTTCCAATTCTTAGTGTTTTTGTTCTTTTTCTAAAGTGAGGAGTATAAGTTATAAGATTAAATAAAAACAAGGTGGGAAGACACTGACAGATTTATAAGATAAACTGCTGACACCTCCAATAGTTAACAGAGCAACAGGATCCTTCATGTGGGGTTGTGTCTATCTGATGAATTCAAGTCCAGTATTCTCTCTCTTGTAGCTCTGTGTTTGGTCTCCTCCACTTCCTAAGGGAACTTTCCGGCTCTTTAGTTGCCAGATGCTCTACTGTTTTCATCTGCTGATCTCCAACTGTGTCTATCTGCCGTTTGCTGCTAGGCAGGTAGCAAACAGTGCCTTTTTAGAGTGTCTTCTATGAAAACAACAGTCACAAAAACATTGCAAAATATTAACGGGAGACACAAAATGACCATTAGTGTGTCCTTTGTAGTCATTTTGTTTCTCTTTCAGGCTGAGGGGCTTGTCCCATTGTAGGGGGATTGGGGCCTTTCATAGGTCGGTGCCCATGGGTCTGTTGTTATATAATCTGCCCGTGGGTAAGAGTGCCTCAGATTTCAATATATCTGGATTAATCTGAGTAGATCCTGTTTGAACTAATAGAAGAATGAACAGATTGAATAGTGAAGAGCTGAAAGGGTATGTAGGAATAGAATCATCCATCACTTTCCTGTGAATCTGTTGTTGCTAAAATATGACCTCCTCACTGATAGTGTTCTGATTATGAATGCTGTGCCTGGTACAATGAGGCCAAGGGACTGGAATGAAATCAGAATCGGCTTTATTAACCAGACACACGAGGAATTTGACTTTGGTACATCGGCTCTCAATGTCTATGTACATATCCCCATGCAAGGGGCAAGTAAACAGTAAACCAACATAAGGCTGTGTAATATAACAAAATAAGCAGTATTAACAAACAATGCAAAATAAGCAGTATAAACAGGCAGTAAACAATGCAGAGGAATGCTCATTGAAATGAGATAAACAGGAATACAAATAGAATACTTAAAACTAGATACCTGTACGGATCTGTATAATCTGTACAATGTATATTTACAGGTATTGCACTAATGAAAGGTATTGTACTGAGGGTTATTGTCCAGTCATACTGTTGTGGATCAAGTGTTCATCAGAGTGACAGTCCGGGGGTAGAAACTGTCCCTGAAATGTTTTATTTAACTTGGTTTGTATTTAGTGGTCGATTCCATAGCAAAAGCAAAGTTGTAATGTACCTTGGGTTCTTTGTCAAAGAAAAAATGTCATCGTCTGTACTGATTGGTCAGTTTGTCGCCAGTGCAATAAATGTTGACGCTGATTGGTCGGTTTAGTGTCAAGGTGTTACCACGTGATGAGTTGTTCTCGACCCAGAAAGCCTACAAAGTGGGGGGGGGAATCTAGGAATCTAGGAAACATAAGAGGAATGCACAAACGGTCCAAAAAGACAATGAGAAGCGAGACCAGGAGTAACTTAAAAAAAATGTATACTTATCAGGATTCTTCAAAAAAAACCTCAAAACAACAAAGCGGCAGGTGCAAGTCCATAATTTTGTGGCGCCTTTGTTGTGGTGAGGCTTGACATAGTAGTTTCATCCTGTGCAGTGCTACAGTACATCACCATGTACTGTAGCACCAGGCAAAGGGCCTGTGATGTGGTTCAATCAATCGCCCCTTACTGCAGATGATACAAAATAATTATTGTTTTTACTGTTTTTATTATTTGCTATTTCTTTGATGCCTCCCTTGGAGGTGCTGAAGTACAGCTCAGGCTAGAACAGAAGTTACTTCATATTAAAATGGGTCTGCTCCTCAGTACTTCTGTTGGCATGTATAAGAACAGGACACCGAGGGTTTCTTATTCATTTGTCGAGATGTATTTTTGGATTTTATTTAGTTTGATGTTGTATGTCTTTGAACATTTCTGCATCATGTTGAAAATAAGCATAATAATAATAAGCAAAGAATAACTTTTAGTGTCACTGCCTTCAGTTATTACTGTACTTATGTGGATCAGTGTTAATTCTTGATAAGCGACTCTAAGAGTTAGATGTGTTGTTTTTGAAATGAAAAACTTGGTTTACCTTCCTCTCACATTTTCTCAGTCGGCTTGTTTTTTTGTGTTCCACCCTCGGGCTTATTATCAGCTGAAGTGCACTACGTGGTGATTACTCACACAAAAACTGGAGACGGCCTTGCATCCCGAACAGGGTAGAAATTAAAACCTGACGGGTGCTGGAAATGTTTTCTGGTTCTCTGCCCTGTTAGGCACCTTGGCAGAGAATGAATAAAGCTTCTGGTAAAATTAGTTCAAAGTGATCCCTGAAATTTGGATGTTGTAGCGCCAGTGAATTGATTGTTTTTTTTTTCTTGTTCTTCTTTTTTTGCTTGTCTGTTTTCACATCAGATATAAATTATAACTCAAAACAAATTGTACTTAAGTACAGTGCTTGAGTAAATGTATTTAACGTACTTAAGAATAAAATGTTTAGACATCAAAGTATGTGGAAATCTGAACATTACAGCCACAACTATTTTAAATGATCCTTGTGTGTTATCTAGATTCCTCCTCACTGCAGCAAAGGGACCTGGACCAAACCAGAACCACAGTAAAATATACAAAAGTATTGTGGGTGTCCACATACTTTTGTCCATAAAATATACAGGAAAGGGCAGCGGTCTGTCTCTGAATTTTAGCAGAGCTAAATATACAGATAGTTCAGTCACCTACAGTAGGTTCCACCTGTCAGGGACATGAATGCAGACACAATTAACAAGCATCATACAAGAAATCACTTTAATTTGCCTTCAAAATAAAAGCAGTTCAGTCAGTTATTACAGTCTGATGACACCGTTGCAACAATGTAGTATCTGTCTTGTTTGAAAAGACAGAAATCAAAAATATGAAACAGAAATATTTCTTCAGTGTATGGTTCAGCCTGTTGTATGTATTTCTTTGGTTGCATTTAAATCTTCTGATGTCTTTGTGCACTTTATAAATTTGGCAAGAAAAATTGTGATTTTTTTTCTGTGAATTTACATTGACATTTTAAACAACAGTAGCTGTGAAGACTCAAAGTGTCTACATGTAGGCAATTTGATAACTTTAGTTTTTCTTCAGAATCAAATAAATAAAACAAAATCATCAGACTTTATTAATCCTCACCGGGATATTCTCAAGCTACCCAGCTGTAAGCAAAGTACTTCACATTCTGTATAAGCTATATAAGGTAGTTAACATTTGCTCCACCTTTACCAGCTGCAACATTATAGTGATGAACACAGTAATGTTAACTAATTATAATCAAAAAATTTGCTATACATTAATGTGAAATGTGCCATTCTGCATATTGACTACTTTTACTTTTGGTCCTTTAAGCGCATTTTGATGCTAATACGTTTGTACTTTTACTACATAACATTTTGAATAGAGGACTTTTATGCTATTTTACACTGTACAGCTGAACCTCTGTAGATGTTTCTTTTTACCACTGTTCTCATACTGTGCATAGTGGTAGTACTGATGGTAATGCAACACAGAACGCCCTGTCGGCCTCTTATTCTGAAAAGCGGTCACCGGAAGAATAAGCGCCATGCTTGCGCTAACTTGCCGCTGTTTGCTGCCGCTCAGACAGCGACGCTCACCGACCGTTATCGACATA
>NW_018128234.1:425839-469170 GCF_001952655.1 Monopterus albus | reverse complement strand
GCCGAGCTGGAGCTGGAGTTATCGGAGGGTGAGTACTTGAATTTCACCACGGAGCTCGGCGGCTCTGCCTGGCTCTACTGTCGCTGCTCGGTGGGGTGTTTGGTTCGCTCCTGGTCGGTCCCTGCTGAGAGGACAGACCGGTCCAGAGTTTGAGCTCCAACTGCCCCAAGTTCATGTCAGCAGGCCTGTTTGTTGAGCGCATGTTGCCGTGATGGTATCTGTGGTTTATCAGACTGGGATCTGGATGCAGAGGACGTGGTATGGAAACGTGCTTTGAGAGCACTGTAGTCTTCTTATGGAAGACTACTGCACAAATATCCCCTCAGAACGCTCTCACTGGACATGAAAAATACATAGAATGCACTTTAACTATGCTACTTGGCACCACAGGGTACTGCTACAAAAGCATTAAGAATACTACTGAAATATATTTTAGAGGAATATAAAATGCCAGTACTGAGCAGCGGTTATCACATGAATATTTTAGGGTAAAATGCCAGAAAGCACTATATGAACCTTAATATTATTGCTATGTAGCAGACAAAGCTGTTGTGTTAGGGATGCAGCTGTTTATTTTCATTTAATCTGGGGATTCTTCTTTTCTGGTGATGTGATGGAGCCTTATTTTATAGTGTTGCTCATACATGAGTTTCCTGAGCCCAGTTTAAACTCTTCAAATAGTTTTTCCAAACTGCACACACTAAAACATGTGGTCTGCAATTATGTAAGAAAGAAAAGGGATTACATACTCCTATTTAAATCAATCTAGAAACTGCATCTTGGCATTTTTATGATTTATCAATTTACACTGTGTGCTAAAGTGCTAAAAGTTGTAGAATTGTGTCCCAAACCACAGAATATTCAGTTTACAATGCTATAAACAGAGAGAAGCAGTAAATTCCAGGAAGCTGGAAACACAGCATTTCTAACGTTTTTTATGATTAGTTAGTTATTAAAATGGTGATTTCTCCTCTGCTGATAATTCGGCGATTCTTTCTTTTATTAAACATCAGAGCAGATAAACACCGCCATAAAGTGCACTTCAAAGTCTCTGCTGAGCACCAGACGGATGTTTTAGCCCCCACTGGGAATATCATAGGAACACTACGGAGATTTATTTTTGTCTTTGTCAATAAGAAGTTGCTGTGGGAGAGGTTTTTCTCACTGTCATGTTGGAAAATCCCCTTCAGCAGAGCCCTGCATGCTGGTTAGACTATGTGCACCATGTGTGCAGCTGCTACCGGACACACTTTTCACATGACACTCCAGCCAGGCAGCTTTTTTAGGGGATGAATGATTTTCATTATGCTCCAGTGTTTTTTTCCATACTGGCAGAGCATATATTGGTTTCTTTTGCAAGATGCTGAAATGCAGCCTTGGTATTGATTTTCTCATTAGCTCCCTGCTTCTACTTCTCCTCTTCTTCTTTTGCAGATTGATATGTCACATTGCTGCAGACTCACTCTCAGCCTGGAGAGTATCATAGTGTCATATTTCAGGTGCCTGCGAGCGTTGTTTTTCCTGTTTCTCATGGAGGCTGTGCAAGGCTCAGCCATGTATGGAGAAAGACAGAAACAGGCGCAAGAAGGAGAGGGAGGAAGCTTTTTGCTTTTTTTTTTTTTTAAACAGCTAACTGCAAATGCACACTGTGTTTTAATGTGTCCAGTGCAGGTTTGTAAATGCAGCTGAGAGACATGCAGTGATGTAGAGGAGAGGGCAATGATGGGAAAAAGGAGACTTTTTTTCTTTCAGTTGGTTTATTGTAAACAAGTGCACCTGAATGAAATGGGGTCAGATGCCCCAGTGCATTATTTACATGCTTAGCTGATGCTGTAAATGCATGGAGGCAGTGAACGCAACATCTTCTTGCATCCTGCAGACTTTGACCTAATTTTTCAGTTTCCATGCATCATCCCTCTTTTCTCTGAAGCCCCTCGTCATGGGGGAAACGGCAGCAGAAAACGACATTATCAGCAGTCAGGTGTCACTGCAGCTTCACAGGCACCACGTACCCTGCTGAGAAGCCCTCGAGCAAGGCATGAAACCTTCTGTTTCCTGTGGAGGTGCTGAATCATTGTTTGAAGGATGAAAACAGCCTCACAGGGCTGCACCTGTTGGTTAATTTTGAGGTTGTATTTGAAAATGGAAGTTTATTTCACAGGGAGACAGGGGTTAGTACCAAACAGAAATAAGCCCTCCTCATGCAAACACCCTGGAATATCATGACAAGGAAGACATAATTAATCAGACACCTCAGTGCTTCAAGAGTTAAGATCAAATTTTTTCCTGAAAGTTTCGGCTCCATTGAAGCAGTCAGGAGCAAACTGCCTTGCTCAAGAGCCCCTCAGTGGTGCTGAGAAGGGACGTTCAAGTGCTGATCTCAGACTTGAACCATAGATCTTTCATTGACAAGCTCAGGTTCTGCCTCCCTTTGACTTCCTACATTTCCCACAGTGCCTTGCAACAGCCCTGAGAGCACATGTGTAAACATGAAATTAAAATTAGTTTCCTCCAGCTGCTGGTTACCAGTGTATCTTAGGACAGTGATGCCAGATGAAAGAGCGACTGAGCACTCCCTGAGACAGAATGACAGTGGTGCCTTTGATCTGTCTTATAGCTGCATTGAATTCTGGGATATTTGTTTTGTGGGTGTACTGTCTTTTGCTGAGTGTTGGTGCAACCTGACACCTCCTGAAAGAAAGTCCCTGAAGCCATAACCTGATATTTAGAGCTGTTGTTCTAGGTACCTGAAACTCTCTCTGATATTAAACTGCTGGAAAACATCTGAATGCAATATGACGCTTGACTGGGATCTGACATAACCTGACATCTTTTAATAGCAAACCTGAGTTTCATACAGAAATACTACTTGTCTCCATATCTTAGTGGAGCAGCGTTTAAACATGCCTGCTTTAATGCTACTACTGCTTTGTTTAAAAAAAAATTCTCATCACTCATATTTTTAAATCAAATACACAGTCTGTCCAAGCAGTTGATGTCAGTCTTTGGGACTTGACAGCTTGTGACACTTGTAATGGACTATGACTATTCTCAAGTAGTGAATTATCTACTGATTTTTTTTCTTTTCTTTACCAGTCGATTAATCATTTAGTCCTTAAAATGTGAGGACAAATGGACATCGCAAGTCTAAGGTGTTGTCCTCCAACTGAATGGATGTTTGTGACTGCAGTGTGATTATTACAGTATCTTCTTTGATGAAAAGCATTCTCAAGCCTATGAACTCAACTTTAGAATACATTTAAAGCAAGTCCCGACCTCCAGTCTGGCCACTGAAGGAGTGATAACCTGAGAAAATGTCCCCGCTTTCTAAGATGTGCTCACTCTTGAGGTCTGTTGGTCCTCAGAAGTCTAGAAGATGCCACACCGCAATGTTAAGCCTCTCCCTGTGAGTGTGCTCGGCTTCAGCTGCAGACTGACGGACAGGTTGCCCTCTGCTAATCTGGCTGCTGGCTTAGTATTAAGCTCTGCGGTTCTGCAGCCCAGATGACAAGCTGTCCACCTCAACATGCTGCAGGTTTGACACACACCAGGCGATACTCACCTGACTTGCAGTGTGTGTGTGTGTGTGTTTTTGTTGTAAATTTAGATGTGGCTCCTTTTTCTACCTTTGGAAGGTGAACATGCGTTTGTGCCACACCCTCCCATAGACCACCTGTCATCCAAGTACTGCAGGCTTTTTCACAGTAAATGTGCATCACTGCTGAATGTTACATGAGTCCAGAGTAGGGCTGTCACTTTTCCAGAAATCATGTTCAAATGATATTCAAACTGACACAAAATTTGTTCGAATTAATTCGAATACAAATGGAGAGGGAGGTTGCAGGTGAGTCCTCTGGTGTGTGGTTGTACTTGAGTAGGTGTCTGCTTGGTGTCTGCAGAGTCAGAAAACTGTGTGACACCGCTGTGGTGCCGTTATTGTCCAATCAGCAAACAAAATGTTAGTAGCGCACTGTACCGAAAGGTCAACAGGACTGTAACTGCTCAAGCTGATAGTGAATTTTAAGAACGTCCTCTGCTGGACTACAAGGCAGTTGACATCAAACGGCCTGCTGGGCTTATTGACATAGCGTACATTATTGGATTCGAACACGTCAGTACAGTTTGTCTTTTTCATTACTACATTCAAGTGAATGTTTGAAATTCAAATAAAAAGTGACAGCAGAGGTTACTTGTTCAGGCCTCATGGTGTGTAAAACGTCTGCTGTGTGGAAACTAAGTTATTATAATATGCATAAAAAGGTCATTTTGAGAAGTAATGTAGATGATATACCTTGTGGGCTGCATAAAATGTTATGTGAATTATGTGATCTTTCTGGACTTGCTGCACTTTACAAGACTGTTGTGTTGGTTAGCTGACGCCGGCTACCTAGAGGTCCTGTCTACAAGATATGAGGCTGGGGAAGTCGAATGAGCAGTGTGTAAATTCTGCTTTATCCAGTGTGTCCTGCTAACAGATGAATCTGTGTTCAGGCTGATTGTCAGGCTGGAGGTCTGGTACAGGACAGGATCAATACTATCCCACAGGTGTAGCTGTGGGATAGTATTGATCATGCTCTTGTAAGTGGTGCAGGGTTTTATGCACATGTAGGCCCCAAAATATTGATATCATGTTTTGGTTGTCTTGTAGTTTCTAAAGAAAATAATAGCTTTTTACTACTGAGAAATGTGTTTACAGTTTAACCCAGTATGTGAACTTGTGGAAACAACAGTGTTGCTCAGTTGTTGAGCGTAGAAGAGTTCTGACTAAACTCTGAGAAGCTCTTCACACAACACTGGTGTTTATCTGGCAGCAATGTTCAGCCCGAGCAGCAATAGGATGCCTTAAAGAGGGAACACATTGAACAAGTGTTGGACCGATTATGAATGGGATGTGGTCAGACCGAGCCCCCCCCCCACACACACACATCCAGGATCTCACCAAACTTTGTCCTTCCTTCTTGTCACTTCCTGTGCAGATTGCTTTGTAGACCATGGGTAGATATGTTTACGTGTATTGTCCACAGAGTTTAAGTGTCAAGGGTGAAGAATCTGTGCAAGTTGGTGGAAATGGTCTTCAAGTGTGGCCCGTCCAGTCTGAGGAGGTTTCAGCTAGTTATTTATATTTTCAGAGGAGGCAGTTCCCCAGTGAACCCTCCTGTTAAAAGCTTTATTTCTCTGCTGGAGGCTTTAATGGATAGAGAGAAGCACAACAGTTTAATTTAGTCTTAAAGTGTTGTTTTTCCTCAGAATGAATTAGAAAGAAGATGTCAGTTCAGTCAGGCTCATTTCATTTCTCATTTCATCTATTGATCCTTCTCATACTAAAATTTCTGGCCAGGCTGATAAAGTAAATCTTGTTTAATTGAAGCAGGGCATGAACTGATGGTTTTGTACCAGACTAATATATATATTTTTTGGTTTCCAGTGTTTGTGATAAGGAGTCCCATCAACAGAGATTCACACTTATAGATGTTTCATTAGTGGAGCTTCCTGGAAATTAAAAGAGAGTTTACCACACAGAAGAATTTCCTGGCAGCCTGAGACACATCACTGTTTGTTGTTGTGATGAAGCCGAGTTGCGTCAGCATGAGGATGAGGGGCTGCTCATTCATGAACACAGTGAAAACTGAACCTTTTCTTTTTCTCTGACACATTTTACTCCAGATGTTGTATTGTCTTGCAGCTGTCGCTACCTGCTGTGTAATCTGGACCCCCATCTCTCTCCAGATAAAACCCAATAATCTGTGGCAAACATGTAATCTTGTGCTGATAAATACATTTTTATTTGTGAAGAGCGAGTAGTGTGCATCTGATCTACACAGTAGAGCTTCAGTATCAAATGCATTTGAGACGAGCGATCCAGAAACGTGAGGGAAGTGTGTACCGTGTAGACGGACCTGGGGTTAAATGTTTTGTTTGACAGTGAAGGGCTTTAAGCTACAACAGGGTGTTATGTTTCAATGAATTTAGCTTTTTTCAGTTTTCATTTCAGACATTTCAAAACAGTATGAAAAGTAAATTTGGTGTGTGTTTTTTTTGTTTTTGTTGTTGTTGTTGGTTAATGATCATATATAGTTGGACTGATGCTGAGTGAGCTCCTCTTTCATAACGCTGTCGATGTCCTTCATTCCCATCTGGTGTCTAAGCTTTTCTCTGAGACTTCAGTAGTCATCTCTCTCTGTCTCCTGAAACATCTTTGTGTTCACGGCAGAGCTGAAACCTGCTGCATGTCTGATAAACACATAACTATAATGATAATGAACAGTAATCGGCCTCGTTTTGGCCCACGGGCGCTGTGGTTTGCTCTCAGATTAGCTGTAAATGTGAATGCTGAGTCAGAGCAGTCCACTGGATCTGTAGGGTCAGTTCCCAGCATGCATCTCACCAAACTGCAATCACCTCAGTTCACTCTGTTTCCAGCTGATCTGAGCATGAAGAAGCTATCGTGGTTGTTAATTTCTAGAAGGCTCCGATTCAGTTTAGGGCCACGGTTGTTAATTATTTCCATTACTGGTTCATTTTCTTGTCTACCAGCTCCTTCATACTCTACACATCTGCAGACGCTTCCAGCTGCACAGGGAGGGTTTCATGTCCTCTTGCATAGCAGAATGTGTCTTTCAGAATTTTGTAATGCGATGCAAGTGTTATTTCACGTGTTTGCACGTGGAGGCGCTACATTGTGATTCTTTAGAAATGAGCCAATTAATCTTTCATTTACCTCCACTGAAACTCTAGCAGACATCTGTTGTGCTCTGCGCCAGACTGAATTGAACTGTGAGTCTCCTGTTAATAGCAGCCTCCTGCTGCACAGTGTAATGTATTCAGCCAGTGACATTTAACCGAATGAGTTACAAGCTATGGGCTAACAACTGACAGCTTAATATATTTAGTTTTTCTGTCTCATGTCTTAGTTTAACTTTATTTTTCTTACTTTCACTAAACTGTCAATTAAATTGTGCAAACTCTGACATGTGGCAAAAATGAAAAAGTTCATTATGTGAGTTTGCAGCAGCAGAGTTGCAGAAATACAAGTGATTTATTGTCAGCTTCTTGTTCTTTGGCATTTGCTGTCATTTGTCTAAAGAGAAATAAACGTCGACTGTGGTTCAGTGGGTAGAGCAATCTCTCCCAACCGGAGTGTCGGAGCAAGGGCACACAAGATGGCGCTCCACGGGGTGTGGCGTCGCAGTTCACTCAGTCAGGTTGTTTCTCTTTTGTCTCTTTTTTTTTTTTTTGCTTATTTGTGCCGTGTTAAAGCACCAGTAAAGACCGCAAACTTTATTTATGACCGGGCGACTTACTGCTAAGAGAGCGCAGTCTTTTTGGAGATTTTGACCTGAGCACGTTGGACTCTCACCCAGAGCTAATATGCTATGTCAACACAATTCTAGACCAACCCCCAGCAGGGAGCTCTTCAGATAACAACAAACCGAAGCGCAGACGGGGGAGAGTTGAACGGAGGCTCCGGCGCTTAGTTAGCAGCGGCAGGCTAGCCCTCCCTGCTGTACTGTTCGCAAATGTCCAGTCTCTGGATAATAAACTGGATGAACTCCACGCTTGGATTACCTCGCAGAAGGACATACAGGACTGCTCCCTGCTGTGTTTTTGTGAAACACAGCTTGGAAAAGAGACTCCCGATGAGGGTATAACACTGGATGGTTATTCTGCGTTCAGACAGGATCGCAGTGCCGCTGAAAGCGGCAAGACCTGCAGAGGTGGAACGGCCGCCTTCGTCAAATAGTTCTGCGTGCACAGACTATAAGATTCTCTCTAAATTCTGTTCTGAAGATGTGGAATATTTAACACTAAAGCTAAGGCCATTTTATTTACCTCGAGAGCTGCAATGTATCATTGTGAGCGCAGTGTATGCCCCCCCCCTTAGGCAAAGAGGAATCTGTACTGAAGGAACTGTACAGTATGATTAATGAGCACGAAAACGCATATCCTGATGCTGCTTTTATTATTCTGGGGGATTTTAACCACTGCAATCACAGGAAAAGCATGCCTAAACTGTATCAGTTTGTAACCTTTCATACTAGAGTAAACAAAACACTGGACCAATGTTACAGTAACATTAGAAATGCTTTCTCAGCTGAACCTAATCCTCATTTTGGTAGATCTGACCACCTAGCAATCTGAATCAAACCTACTCGCACCAAACGACTCAAGGCGAAACCAATCTAAGTGAGAACTGTTAACACCTGGATTGACTGTGGAAAGGCCAGCCTGCAGGGCTGTCTAGAGGCCACAGACTGGAGCATCTTCAAAGGGGCCACAGACGACATCCATGAATATGCAGAGACTGAGTGACTATATCAGCTGGTGCACATCCATATGCGCACCCGCTAGAATGGTGCTTTCAAAAACTGTAGGGCTACTATATGAATAACAACACACGCAGTATGTGACAGGGAATCCAGGCAGTCAGCAACTACAGGAACAAATCAACAAACACAGCCCCTCAGGACGCCACCCTCCCGGATAGCCTCAACAACTTCTGTGCGAGGTTTGACAGGTTGATCACAGACACCCCCTCAAATCCCCCTCTGACCCGGGGGACACTGCTTTTCAGGTGACGCACACACAGGTCCTGAAGGCCCTGAGACAGGTAAACCCCCATAAAGGAGTGGGACCAGATGGTGTTTCCCCCAGAGTGTTGAGAGCCTGTGGGGATCAACCAGCTAGTGTGTATACAGCCATCTTCAACCTGTCCTTAACCCAAGCAGTAGTTCCTCGCATTTTCAAAAAATCCATTATCATACCGGTCCCTAAGACATCAGACACATCCACTCTGAATGACCTCAGGCCAGTGGCGCTCACACCAGTCACCATGAAATGCTTAGAGAAACTGGTCCTCACACATGTTAACCACATGGTCCCAGACACTGTAGACCCTCTCCAGTTTGCCTACCGCCCCAACAGATCAGTGGCCGACACGACGGCTATGGCTTTATTCCATACCCTGATACACCTGGACAACAGCAGTACGTATGCCAGGATGCTCTTCCTGGATTACAGTTCTGCATTCAACACCATTCACTCCCACCTGTAACTGGATTCTGGACTTCCTGACTGAAAGACCACAGGTAGTTAGAAGGGGAGGGCGGGTGTCTGGTGAGCTCACAGTCAGCACAGGCTCACTGCAGGGCTGCTGTCTCAGCCCCAAACTCTTCACCCTGTACACCCATGACTGTGTCTCCAACCATGACAACACCATCATTATTAAATATGCTGATGACACCACTACCCTGGGCCTCATCAAGGGGGGAGATGAGTATGGTTACAGAAGCCTGGTGAACAACATTGTTTATGGAGAGGAGAATGACCTCATCCTCAACATAAACAAGACAAAAGAAATAATAGTAGACTTCAGGAAGAACCCCTCCCCTCTGCTGCTTCTGACCATCAAAGGGATTGAGGTGGAGAGGACTGACAGCCACAAGTTCCTGGGCCTGCAGGTGACATCTGACCTGAGCTGGTCACTGAACACAGCTGCCACAGTGAAGAAAGCCCAGCAGTGGCTATACTTCATCAGGCGGCTTAGAAAAGCTGGGCTGAACCGTCACCCCCTCACCCAGGCTTATAGAGGACTGGTAGAGAGCATCCTCACTACTGGCATCACAGTCTGGTATGGTAACACCACACAGGCAGAGAGGGAGGCTCTTCAAAGGGTCATAAAGACTGCAGAGAGGATCACTGGGACCGAACTGTCTGCTATGGACACAATATACACACAGCGCTGTCGTAAAAGGGCAGAGAACATACTCAGGGATCCACGCCACCCAGCTCACTCCCTGCTCAGACACAGAAACTGCACCTACAGCCTCAGGCACAGCAGGGTGGACAGTATTATTACACACAGAACTCAGAACAGACTGATGGCAACTACGGAAATTTGAGAATATATGTACAATAACCCCTCACTAGACCTGTGTAATAATAATAATACAGAAATGTTCCACAGGGTATTTTTGTAAGAGCATCTCATCAATGGGGTTCTCTTGGGGGACCTGACTAATAGCAGGACATTCTCTACCAAGCAATGGAAACAGGCCTGAATATAAACTGTGTTTTAGTATGTTATAACCCCTCACTACCTCACCAAGCGTAATGACATATCCAGCTCCACCCTGTGAATTACTAAATGTGATGTTTGAAGTTCACCGGGGAAAATACTATTACCCTGTTTTTGCGTATTGTGGTTTTTAATGCTTGTTGCCTTTATGTAACTTTTTTTATTTTAGGACTAAGTGTTCTTTCTGGCTTTTGACTCTTTACCAGACTCCAAAGGTGAGCTGCACAAGAATTCCTATATGCCTAGACAGTCTGTTTATGCATAAATGGCAAATAAAAATCTTGACTTAACTTGACAGAGGTTCAAGTCTCGTTGCCTGCAGTCCACATATCAAAGTGTCCTTCGGCAAGACACTGAACCCTCAAGTTGCCCCTGATGAGCCATCGGTTGAGTTGGCGCCACAGATGGCTGCCTCGGTTCTGTACTGGAAACAAATTCCTTGTGTGTGTGTGTGTGTGTGTGTGTGTGTGTGTGTGTAAAACATACTTGGCCAAATAAAGGTGATTATCCTTATCCTTAACATCCTACAGTGATGCTCATCCAGTCACAGTGAAGTGAAGACAGTAGATGTTATCTGTATGATGCCATCGACTATTTTTATTATCAATTAATCTACAAGTTATTGTCTCTTACTAGTTCATCAGTCGTTTGGTCCATGCAACTTAAACAGTTTTAAAAATTCATAATATTCTAGAGCACAAAGTGTTGTCATTAAATATTTTTCTTAAACCAACAGACAAAAAATATTCAATTGGTGGGTTGCAAACACATGACTGTTATGATGTGTGAAACTGATGGAGGGCAGGAAGTGAAAAACAGAATAAAGAAATGGAGTCAAGTCCGTGTTGTTATTTTAGATGATGTTAGGAGAAAAGGTATTAACAGAAAATCACAGCATATGTGGGATGTGATCCTCATGTTATGAAGAGGAGCGACTTTTCAACATAACCAAAGTGCCCCCCCCCCCAGGTGTTGTAGTGGTGGGTGATGCCTGCTGTCGAGACTTGTTTTGGCTGCCAGGCGACCAGAGCCGGGCGCTCCGACCTTTGGATGGGAGCATGTAACAGATTGTGTAGTGTTACACACTGAGGACATGGTTAGCTCTACTAACACACACACACACACACACACCTTGTCAGTGACACTGACTGTGATTGAGCACCTGATGATTGCCTGTGACTCAGTGGTAGAAATGGAAAGCGTGTCAGTGTGTTTCATCAGCAGTGACTGATGGTCCAGACTCTGCACAGAGAACCAGCCAAGACTCAACTGTTGCATCCCAATTTTATCACCTAACGTTTTTATAACTCCACAAATTAAAGTTTAATTTAACTTTGAATGAATTTACTTTAATAGTTTTATCCTCTGTTTCATGTTGCAGAGGGTGGTGGGCTCTGGGAAATGGTGATTATGTTAAAACGTGTTCAGGCAGATCTCGAAACAGGAGTAGTCAGATGATCAGGAGACCATCCGCCGGTAAACTTTGACCCAGATCCTTGGCTTAGTCTTTGCTTTGATATGCATTGTCAGCTGTGAGACCTTGTACACGTGTGTTTCTTTACCACAGGTGGACTCCAATCAAGGTGTAAAAGCATCTCAGAGGTGATCGAGAGAAATGGGAGACACCCGAATTAAATTTCAGGTGTCATAGAAGAGTCTAAATACTTATGTCAATGTCGTATGTCAGTTTTTCCTTTTTACTAAATTTAAATTTCAGTTTTTTGCTTTGAAGTTAGGTTTAAGCTGCAACATAACAAAATGTGAAACAAGTGAAATGTTTGTGGACACATTTTTTGTTCTGCATCCTCAGCTCACCTGCCTGAGGTGAGATTGTTTATCTCCAACCTGTGATACTGGTATTTTTGGCAAAGTGAGACCATATTTCCCATGAACAGTTGATGCTCCCAGTCACTTTCCATTCCTTGAAAGAACAAAATGTGTTAAAAGAAAGGGAGAATATTGTTTGAGAACACTGAATAAAATGCTAGTAGGTTAACTTGGAGTTTAGAATTGTATTATGTTCATCAGCTTTTCTTTTGTTTTAAGGATTAGCAAAACTAAATGTTGTTGCTCATTTTTTTTCCTGACACGTCACCTTCTGTTTTCTGTAACTGTGCAAATTTGAAGTCTCAGTTAATTTCAGTTACTGGCTTTAAAGTGCTACAGGACAGTAAGTTGGTATTTTCCTAACCAGATGCCCCTGGACTTATTTCTTCTGTGTGAATAATTTTAAAGTCATTCACTTTGGTGTTTAAAGACAAGTCCGTGTTATTGCAGGGTGAAAACGTGGTGGACCTGCAGAGATTTAGGACAAATGTCAGCTGGTGTCAGTTTTGCTGTCTTGCAGCCTGTGGCCTTCTTCTGCAACATAGCGTCTCACCTTTAGACCAGCAGTTGCCATAGAGATGTATTTTTCTCTCCTCCTTCCTGGGAGATTACGACCTGCGGGGATGAGAGAGGCTTGTTCTGCTGTAGTGGCGCAGAGCTGCTGTCACACAGCAGGGCCATAAATTCATATTTGGTCTTGCTGTTGTCTCCCTCGAGCGAGTTGAACAGTGATTTAAGACTCCAGGCATGCAGTCACTTGACGTAAAGCTGACCGCTGTCTCTGTTTGATTCCCGCTGGAGAAATATCTGCCATAATTGTCGTTTTATTGCAGACACGGCTGCTGTTAAACACAGTCTCGGGCGAGTCGGCAGAGGCGAGCAGCACTTCACAGCCACTGATGTGGCATCAGCCTGAGATGATCTGCCTCTCAGGCTGAACAAACACAGCAGACTTACATCTGTGGAGGAGTAAAATCCTCCTTTGGGCTCCAAAGTTGTTTCACTGAGGAAGGAGAAAATGTATTTTTTCACAAATGCGTATATTCTTTCTGAAGAGGGCTTCAGAGGCTCACAGTCACACAGCTGACTCATCACACAGGAGAGTGTGTAAAACTTTCCACTCGTGGAAGAAAAACAAGATGAAAGTTATTTTCTTTACCCACCAGCAGCTGTATTGAATTCCCAGAGTGCCAACATGTATTTATCTACCAACACATTTTCAGTTAAATGCAAATCATCCTACTGCAGCTCTGTTCCTTGTTCCTGAGTGGCCTCCACATTTTTACTAAATACAGAGATGTTGGTGGACGTCAGGGAGAGTTAGTTGTTTATACACCTTCAAATAGCACACCAGAGGTGAACAAACTAGCAGAAGCACTTTATAAAACAATATCTTTGCACACTGTGATTATCAAGTTGGCGAACTTGTCTTCAAACAAAAATAATAATAATAAGGTAGGTCGCTGCAGTTGACAGTTTATTAGCTACAGCTGAAGCTTATACAGTTTAGTGTAGGGTTGTGGTTTAGTAGAATCTTATCAAATCTGAAACCCTAATAAAATGCCATTAATTTCAGCTTTTTGCAAGTAACTGAAGTTAGAAAAACCACCTCACAGATTCAGTTCATGTCTGTGAACAGCTCTTGTTGACTAAGAAATGCTGCATTTTTAGTGGTGACTAGGAAATGAATCAGCACTAACGTTAATGAGAGGCTCCAACCTGAAAGTCAGCTAAGCAGTCGTGGATCTGAAATGTTGGTTGACACTGATTGTTGTGACACATTGAAGTAACAGCTTCACAATAAACACTGGCTCTGTGATTCATAGGTCTGAGCTTAACGGTCTCCAAATATTGATCTGATCTGATCTGCACAAACTGGGACTGTCCTGCATTAATGCACCATGATCAGCTGCTCATTTCTGTCTGAGAGTCTCCACTCTGCTGAACTATAACAACGGTTCCCAGGTGGTTGTAGAGAGGTGTTGTAGTTGTTTTTTTTATTATTTTTTTTCCATTCACAAACGATCTTTGGTAGAGTCCAGTCAGTGGCTTGGTGAGAGCATGTTAAAGACCAGACTAAAGTTTCACTGGCGCTGTGACACAGTGAACATTAAGGAGGCCTATATAACCTACCCGTGATGTCAGTCCACGTTTGTCATCAGCTGCCATCCTCTGTGAGAGCTGGGCAGCTTCACGCAGGAGGTAGCATGTTAATATTCATCTGGCCTGGCTGTCAGCCTCGCAGCACAGCAAATCTGAGCCCTGGAAATGCCACGGGGCCGAGTGGGCGATTGTTTCAGGTTGTCAGGTCTCAGCAGGCTGGCATCCAGTCAGTGGGAGAAACTCTCAGGATGAACAGTTTCAGCTGCAGTTACATCTGGGACTCACCATAAGGGCATTCGTTTGTTTGTTTAAGTACAGAGTTGGAATAAACAACGTTCAATTTTTTAAATCTCACTGCAGTTGCTTCTTAGCCAAGCAGTGGCGCTGCTGGAGAAACCACACCTTTAAGTTCAGCGCTGATCCACCAGCACTTGTCTTAAGAAAATCTGTTTTTTTAGGTTAATAGCTTGATAAAATGCAGGATCTTGCCCTGCAGATGTGGCTTTCACCTGTACCCCAACATGAAGAAGAAGCACTTAGCCTGTGGGATCTCAACTCTTCTTGCAGCAGGTCTGAGATTACATGGGAGCCCAGCGTGTTTATCCTTCTCTGCTTCATGGTCTGAGCCAAGATGGTATTTGTGCTTGCTCAGGCGATTTGGGAAAACCCTGTGCATGCTCTGTTTAATCTGCTTCGCCTGCTCCATCTGCCATTAGAGCAATTAGAACCCCAATCAGCGTTTTCATTTGCTCAGCGTCCCGTGTCAGCCCAATCAATAGTAGATTTCAAAGCACGGCAGCTTTTGATGCAGAGGCCCCTCAGCCACTTAAGAAGCCGGCGCTGATCGTAAAGTTATATTTTCTTCCAGAATCAACAGTTGATGAGCTGAGTTTACAGCTGGCAGAGGCGACTGCGTGACTTGCTTAGTGGTGTAACTGAGTTCTCAGTGCTGCTGTGGAGTTTGTGCCTGTTGGTTTAACATGAATGCTTTTGTTGGCAGTGGCATCTTGGGCTTCATGTGGGGGTGCACAGCAGGGGTTTCTGTGTAAAATGCCATGTGTATCTACAGGTTGTTGCACCCAGAGACTGGATACAAAGACAGACGACGTGACGGCTCCCAGAAGTGAAAAAAATTCAAATATACTTTTCTCTAAGGTTGAGGTGTAAGAAAATATCAGTACTTTTTTTTTCTGTGTAACATGATTCTTAATAAAATTATCGTCAGTCATGAGGCTCACATCCAGGAATAGTAAACGACCTTAGAAATGTCACATTAATTAATGCATTTTGCTCTTAACAAAACAAAACCTTTATATCTTTTCCACAAGTTCAACATGCTTACTGTGATACACAGCAAATCTCTGGTATGAAAAAGAAAGTTAAGGTCTGTTACACATACAGAACTGTGGGTAAACAGATTTTAGATTAGATTTACTCTCCTTTAATCCAGCTCTTCATTGTTAGGTCCCACATTTTCTACTCAGGTTACAGAATTACAACACAATGAGCCACTATTCTTGGACACAATTCACTCTGTGGTCAGTGTGACAGCTTCGAGTAACAGCTGCTGTCGGAAAAAATGTCCAGTGATCGCATGCAGCCCTGCAACTGTTCTCTGCCATGGGGAGGCGGCAGTGGGAGAGTAGCGGGGTGTTTCTGCCAGATTGCATCATTAAGCCTCTCAGACGAGCACTTTCAGTCCTCC
This sequence comes from Monopterus albus, assembly GCF_001952655.1. Taxonomy (NCBI): domain Eukaryota; kingdom Metazoa; phylum Chordata; class Actinopteri; order Synbranchiformes; family Synbranchidae; genus Monopterus; species Monopterus albus. The sequence continues at coordinate 453,460 of NW_018128234.1, read as the reverse complement.
CTTGCCTGGTGTCTTCCCGCCGTTTGTGGAAGCCGGCGTGATGCAAGGCGGCCACTGTTCAGAACATGAAGTCTAGAGGGGTGGGGGCCGACAACAAAAGCACAGCCACAACTCCTTTGCCCTCTCACTGGGAAAATAAATGAAACGGACAGGGAAACTCACTCCCTTTTTTTTCTTGTCTTCTCCAACATGCCTCAGGTATTTGCCTCAGATGCTACGTGTCCTCTGCTTGCTGCTCCGCATCCTGCTTCTGTTTGCTGTAACGGTTAGTTTACAGTTTCAGCTTCTACTCTGTGACCCCCTGACCTCACAACCCTCGGCCGGCCTGGGCGCTGTGGTGGATATTTTTGTCTCTGTGTTGCTCCTGCAGCATATACTGCTTGTGTTTATGCTTACATAGCTTAAAGCAATAACATCTTATAAATACTGAGTATATTTTAAACCTATCTGTGACACTGTATTAGAATTCTCCAAACATCCCAGATTCCCCTCTGTCCTCCAGCAGGCTGGTTCAGAAGTTAACATTAAATGAACATTATTCATGAGCGCCTACTCTGATTGGATGGAGGTGAATGTTTATCTTCACCCCCAGCCAATCAGAATAGGGCCTAATGAATAATGCAAACTACTCCTATGGTCAGACTTTATCTTGCGTAAGTAGACACGTATGAACCAGAGTCTGATCCTGAATGGGAAGGAGAGCAACCTGTTGCCATAGACTGGAGGCTTCAGCTGGAGGTTTGTCTTTATGTTTCCAAACAAGCATTCAAACATAGCGGGAGGCACTAGCTTAGCTTTTGCACAGCTGTTCCCATTTTAGCCCCCTTCACTCTGTGTAGTACTGCAGAGGGGGTGTGACATCACAATGGGCACAGTTTCAGCACCGCTTCCTCTCGGGGTAGGAGGTTCATAATTTTAAATAACTTAAAAAGACCTTGGAGACAGATTTCAGTGATTTGGCAGCATAGAAAGACCTCCACCATCACTCTGATTCATCTCAAAGCTATTCTTTGTTTTCCATCACGCAGGCTCTTTAAAACCACTTGTGTTAAAAAATCTTGGAAACTACTGAAGTTTGGTTTAAAATTATGATCCAGAAGTTGCTCCCAGCTCCATTACACTTCATATTTAAGTCTCTGGATCTCCTTGGAGAACAATATTCATAATAAAAAATCCCAGGGGTGACACAATTTCTCAACCAGCCAGGGGAGTAGGACAGGTGGGGTGGCTGCTGAACTCTGCCTAAGCTGGGGTTCAGAGCCTTTGTCTGCACAGACAGTAGTCAGCCGGACAATGAGGCATTTAATCTGTTTAAATAGCACAGCTTTATTAGATTCACTGCAGAGGACCGAGATACGGAGCTCCTGTGTGATTGATGTGGTTGGCAGAGTGCCACCAGATTCCAGTTACGTTACTCGGCCTTGCCAACAGCGCTCACGCTGCACTTTGACTCACTTTGTTTCACGTGTTATGTGTCTTTAAGTGCTACGTATCCTTCCTTGCTGGGCTTTGTTCTTGGATGCCATGTGTGCAGGCTGTTTCTTTGTGTCTTGTACATGCCGGCACAGTCTCGCCTGCCTCTGGTGTTTTTAATTATTTTTGCAATCAAATTAAATCAAGTCAAAACTACGTCCTTGTCTTCCTTGTAGCATAACTGGGTCAACAGAGTCTCCGTGTTTGACATTTTTCCCCGCCTGGTTGAACATGGCCGTCTCTGCAGGTGAACACTGAAACTCTGTCTTGTTTTTCTTGCTGCTGAGTCCTGTTGACACTCTCCAGTGTTGTTCATCTCACTATGTGGACACACTCTTCATCAAACACTGCTGTTCTGTGTTACACCAGCCAACATTCTTTGCAGAGTAGTTAATGTAAACAGAAAAAAGTCTGATACAAATGTACTATGAAAATGGGCTGTTGTTCACAACAGGAGCTTGCTTGTTGTTGTCTGACGCATGGTGCTGTTTCTTGATGCTATTAGTAAGATAAATAAACAACCAGTCAGGCCTGTTGGAGTGTCCTTGAGCAAGATGCTGACTTACTTTCTGCTTTCTTAATGTAAACATTGTCTAAAATGGCACAAGTTAAATGCCTAAACTGTAGCATACCTACTCCTAAATACATGTTAGCCAACAGTTGCTCATTTGGACAGCTAGCAAACACAAAGCAACATTAGGTGATGCCTCTTTTGCCTGTATTGTCTGTTTCACAGCACCAGAGGGCAAATATTTCAGTCAACAGGCATTATGAAATCTGCATAATGATTTGGTCTGATTGTAGTTTTGGTACCGATCCCTACTGCAGATGCAGATTTTCTGGTTGTAACGACTTGTACATTGGCGAAACTAAGCAGCCGCATGGCCCAACACAGGAGGGCCAACTCCAGTGGACCAGAATCAGCAGTCCACCTCCACCTGAAGGACAAAGGACATTCTTTTGAGGACAGTGATCTAGTCCAGTTCATTTTTCTAAGTTTTTTCAGCCTGGTTGTTTTAAGCTAATGTCTTGTAAAATCCTAATGCTCTGGCAAACCCAGAGTGTGTCTGCAGAGGTTCCTGATGCCACAATGCAAAGATAAAGCTAAGCTTAACAGTCCTAAACATTTAACACTCTAAAGCAGGCTTTTAACACTTGTGGGTCCCAGGAGGAGGCAACCTGCTCTGCACAGAGAGAGTACAAGTGATGAATTCCATCTGTTACTACATAAAAAACAACTGTCTTCGTCTTATCCCAGGAATCTTCCTAAAATTGCTCTCATCCATGAAGGCATTCTCCAGACTGCCACTTGCAGATTAGAATGTTTGTGGCTTTATGAGACGAGAGGAACAAGAGGAGTGGATGGTTAAGAGCAGCACTGTGCTGTGAGCGGTAGCAGTGCCATGGCCTGTTGGAGCTGATGCTCAGTCAGAGGTTTGGTTGTTTCTCGGCATGTAGGGGTGGGAAACCTTTCAGCAGTGCAGATCCAGAGCCTGTCAGAGAACACTACCTGGACAAGGTTTCACTGAGCACCTCCAGCAGATGCACTGTGCATACAAGGCTATTGTCATGCAGTGGTGTGTTCAGGCTTAAAATCTGCAGTAAATAAATAAACTCACTGAACAATCCCAGTTGTTTCCAGAACTTGAATTGTCTGAGAGGCTAAGAAGCTGGTCCTGAAACAGCTGGAGTGATGAGCACAGTGACAGTTATGGAAAGTTTGACAGTGGTTTTGACACACTCCCTCATGTTGTAAGCAGTGTCACCTCTCCCTCTTGGAGCTAGTAATGCTTAGACTCGCCAAACACAGATAACATTCCACATACTAGAATGTAAACCAACTGCATAAACTGATTATGCTTTCATACTGATTCAGTAAACTGGAGAAGCTGCGGCTGCTGCAGCTGGTTTACAGGGATCTCTAACCGTACAGTCCCCAGCAGGAAATCCTCCTAATGCTGGTGGCATTACATGTGCCCAAAACAGTGCAGTCCTCAACTCATCCAGGAGAAAAGACATTAGCTTGGACTGGGGTTTGCCCACAGCAGAGAGAGACCTGGGCAGCCTCGGAGGAGGACTCTGCTGGAGACGCCCACCCCCTTCTTTGTTGTGTACAAACCATGTGAAACGATGGGACCGCACCTGGGTCCTGACTGTTGGGAGTCTGGAGCGCAGCCAAGTGTGGCTAGGTGGGCGGTGGAGGTTTACAGTACTCCAGATGTATCTTCTACATAGGTAAATAAAATTGCCTCTGCACATGACAAATAATTCAAGGCGTGTGTACTGTATGTATACAGAGTACAGTATATTTATACAGTTTTTGGGCCTTTTTATTTGTGAAACTAGAGACTTGGAAAATATGAAGGCAGAATGAGAAGGGAATTATAATGGAAGAGCCCCAGTTCAAAACCATAGAGGCTATGGTTTTGTGACCATTAGGCCACAGCGATGACCTTGGGGTATATGCTTTGTTGAATTAGTGTATTATGCAGAGACGAGGAGCTTAAGGAGTTGAGACACCTGAGGCCAGATGTGTAAACAAGCCTTACAAAAACCCTGCATACACCTTTCCCCACACATAAACTAGTATAAGTTCATACCAGGTGTAAAAGGGGTTTGAGTAGGGTGGAAATGAAAAATAAGGTGAGATGGCCAGATTTAGACAGTTTGCTTTATTTTTAGCTGTTTACATACATTTCAGTTCATAAAGTTTATTCTTAAAAATTTGATTGGCTAATGAATTTTGTTCTCATTTCTTTTGTTCTTGATTTTCAGTTTTGATTTACATTTTAGACTTTCTTGCAAAATATTCCATAAACTGCTGATGTTACTGCCATTAATTAATTTTCCTTTATTGGCGATTGAGACATCACTGGCCTAACAATAAGCCTTCACAGGTGTGGGATTAATTACCAATGATCTATAAATAGCTGTAGCTGTGTGTAATGGCCGTGCATGAGGATGACTGTTCTGGCATCATGGAACGATCTTGAAAATGCGGCTGTAAGATGAGGAAGAGTGTTTTGAGGTCCTTCTGATTCCCTGCAAAGCCGTGACTAAAACAGCAGTTGATAATTCAGCAGGTGCTGGTTGCCTTCCTGTTGCCCTCATGTGCTGTTTGTGCAAATGTATGTGCTTTTTCTACCTTTAGCTTACAATCCGACCACTTGTTGGTTTGTTTATTTATTTTTACCTCAGTCTTGTTTGTGTTCTCTGAACGGACATTATCGATAGCTTGTTAATTTTTGCTCTTCAGCAGCTTTTCTTTTGTTTGTGATCCCTTAATTGAAACCATGTAAATGATCAGTATTTTTCTTCCCCTCTCAAAGTGTGTGTTTCACACTGAATAAAATTGCCCTTCTTTAGTGGGGCCTTCATTGCTACAGTATGTCTCATACCATGTGCTTCAGAGACACTTTGTATATGCAAATAACTGATCTGCACCAAATTCCACAACGACTGAAATCCATAAGGCAGAACCAGGCAGACGTGCTGCTTTATGTCTCTGATGAAAACAGTGTGTACGTTCAGTTCTACCTTGGTGCATACACACACTCACGAATCTATGCATGATTCCCTGGAGGGAGCTTGGACTAGAGCTGCTACTCCTCCTTCAGAAACAGCCAGTTCAGCCAAGGTGGTTTGGACATTTCACTAGAGGTTCTCCAGACTCTGGGGTTGACCCAGAACATGATGGAGAGACTGTTAATCTCATCTGTCTTGGGAACGCCGCCGGATCCTCCAGTTACTGGGGAGAGGGATGTCCAGACTACCTGCTGCACATAGATGTTATGGTCTAGGCTCTCATCAGCAACCTCCTATAAAACCATAGGTAGATGTCTTCAGCAAGCTCTGATAAAGCCACTGTACTGCACAGCTCCTGCCCTCCACCAGATACCTACTAGCTGCAACATTTAGCAGCTAAAGGGAGAGTTGTTTCCCAGGAGCTGGTGGTGTAGATGCAGGACCACGCACCACATGTGAATGCAGAGCAGCAAAAGTGCTTCAAAGCCAGAAATAATGGTTTTAAGTTGCACTTTTTGTGGATTTCAGAGGAATTAATATTTAAGGGGTTTGGCTTTTGCCAGCAGTGCTAGGAGCTGTTAGCACTTCGATGCCAGAGCTCTGTTTTTGTTGCTGTGTTTTGATCTCCTGTATTAATCATTTCCAGCAGTTGTATCATTTCCCCTCCCTCACCTCTTTGTGTGATTTTCATTTAGGGTTGTAATCTTGAAGTCTCGCTGTGTAGAGAAGCACTGACACTTTTTTTTTTTTTTTTTTGCAGTTAATGGTTTTTGAACAGAGAATGAACCTAATTTGCATTTTTATGGTGTTGGCTGAGCTCCATGACCGGGGGAGGATTTATCTTGGTGTAATCAACACCGACATGAACAAAGAGGAACGGTCTCCGGATGATTATGAAGTCATGAAAATGACTTTGCACCAACTGCTCATGTGGAAAAGCTGCAAGTGTACAATTCAGCTTAAATCTCAAGAGAACAGTAGGAGCTGTGTCACAGGAAAGTTTGGGGGAAGGGTGGAAAAACACCTAAATGAAAGAGTGATGTGCACAGTGATGCAGTGAAGTTGAACAAAACCTCGAGGTTTATAAATTGTACATACAGTATGAAGATGAGAAGCCAGGATAGAAACCACAAACATGTTTTCACTTGTTTTATTTGGCTTTATCTTGGTTTTTTAACTTTATATTTTGTGGTTGTGCCACTTTGTGCCCTTGGACTTTAGTTTTTATTGTCTGGCATTTACTGTAGTTTGCTTGCTACGACAGAGATCCCAGTCATTTTTGTTTTACCAGTCAGCAGTCCAAAACCCAAAGATATTTCTTTCACACTAAATTATAAATAATAGAAAACAGGAACTGGAAGCAGCAAGTGTATTTTTGTTTATAAATTTACAAATCTGGGTGATGACCTATCTGTCCACCTACTGCACAACAAGGGATTACTTAGTATGTCCTTATGATGACTTCCATGGTTTCTTTCATTTATAATATACCTGCTTTCATCTTCTTCTCCTGGCTGAGTTAGGCATCTGTATACGGGTGATGCATTTTGTACTTTCTCACACAAAGAAATATTTACTTTCTTTCTTCCTTTGGTGGGAAACAGTCAAACAATCAGCTCTGCAGCACTTAAGGAAAAAGAGAGGTCAAGTTTACTGAGTGACAGCCGTTCTGCTATGAAAACTGCAGCTTTTGACCCGTAACAAAGGGGGACAAACCTTTTTGACCCACATAATTTGTTAATGTGCACAAGGCCTGTCTAAATGCACAGAAAAGAGGGAGTGTGTGTGTGGGGTGGGGGGGTGTCATTGTCTTCCCTGGTAAGTGTTGAAATAATTAAGTCCAGCTAACTGGGTCATGATGGAGCTGATTGGTAGACATCCTCCCTCCCTCGCCAGCGCCTCCAGCTCATGTCGGATGTTCTGCTTCATATCTGAGCTGATTTTCTCTCCGCGGGGTGGAAGGACAGGGATTTCATCATGTGCTCCTTTCAGGCTGAAAACAAGAAGACTTTCCATTTTCCCTTTAGCAAACTGGAGCTCACCCGCACCCCTAATGTGCTCATCAACGGCATCAAATGACCCCCCCGCTTTGCTCCGGCAGCATTGTGTAATCCTCAACAATCTGACTTTTTTGTGGTGCCTCAAATGAGCCATTGTACGGTTTTGGGGCGGAAAGTGAGAGGTGTCTTATGTTACACAGGCCCCTTTGGCTTGTTTTCTCACATAACCAGGCAACTTACTGGCAGAGCTTCGAGTTTGTAAGTGAGACAGTGAAAGTGCTTATTATCAGGTCCTGGTGTCTGTCCCTGTTATCCGGGATTGGAGACTTTATCCCTGCACTGAGAATGCTGTAGGAATATTTGGAAAACAGCATTGCTGAAATGGCAAATATTAGCTCAGATTGTTATGTGACAGTCAGTTTGAGCCAATACCAAATCTTTCATAGTTACACAACACTGGCTGCGTCGAATATGATGAGGACCGTGAACCTCGTGTTATGAAAACTCTGTCGGGATCCAGCTGTAATGTACTGGTGCATATGTTATCACACATGTGGCTGAGACCTTTAACATTTGCTTTTAATACTGATGAGCCAGGAAATACTTATTTTACTTTGGCAGCTAAAGGCTAAAACAAGAACTTAGCCTTTTGGGAAATAGGCTTGGTTATTTTTACACAGGGAGTCAAATCAGTTTTTTCTCTTTGTATTCAGGTCCTGTGGCTTTGAGATGTGTTTAGCTTAGCTCAAACATGAAAAGGTTTTTACAATGACTGTGATAACTTTGAACTGATGTGTGGGTGGCTAGCCTGATAGTTAGCAAGATGCCATAGCACTCTGCAGCTTTGTCCTGCATCCAGTCTTTGTCACGCTTGGCCCAAACACTTTGGGTAAATCCCATTTCCCTCAGTTGATCGTTCCTTGCTTCTTGTTCCTTACTTGACCTGGAAGTTGTTCCGGTCCGCCATCTCAAAGCAAAGCTCTTATTCTTCTTCTGTTTGCAATTTTTGGTTTTGCTCAGGAATCTTTCCTTCTGTAATTTGACTAAGGTAAATGTCAAGCATTTTGGTTGTAGACCAGTGTTGTTGGCCTGTAAATCATCTGGTCAGTGCTGACCTTTGTTGTGGAAAAAAATATCTTTTAAAACCACACCTTGAGCTGCACCCTGATATAGGGTGTGTTTGTTCTGTGCACCATTACAGTGTATTCTTTCAATCACCTGTAACTTTGCAAAACCGCAAGTCTGGTTTTTTTGTTTCTCCGGCACACGGACCAAGCAGAACACCTGATGTTTGGCTGACACTTGACTGATGTAGTGAGCAACAGCAGGAGGCTCAGCGTGAAGCACTTTTCAACTGTTGCAGGTATAAAACTTGCGATCCTTCAGTTAGAGGATGCTCCGCTATGCTCTAGTCTCATTGTGGCATCACTCCAGTTTGTCCAGGCCAGTGTTGTCAGTGTTATCTAAGTGTTTGGCTCTGCGTGAGCTGTGAGTGGCGGATGCTTTGTGCGAGTGTGCTTTGTGTTTTATCTCTCTGCAGCGGTCGTGTTTCAGTCTGATAGCGTCTCATCCAGATAATCACTTCTATTCAGCCCAGCTCCAGAGCAGTTTCATCTCTCAGACAAAACAGTCTGTAGACAGCAGAGAGGCTGGAGAGAAGAGGAGTGTGTGTGTGTGAATCTGCTGCACACAGAAGTGTCTCATCACTGGTCTGAAACATCGCTCTTATCAGCTGATCAGAGCGGGCTCATAACATTTTTGTCCCTTCCCAAAAAAAAAAAAAAAAAAAAAAAAAAAAAAAAAAAAAAAAAAAAAAAAAAAAAAAAAAAAAAAAAAAAAAAAAAAAAAAAAAAATCATACATTCACTTAACAGGATAAAATAATATTATGTAGATGAAAAGCAAGTAATCATTTAAAAGATCACAAACTGAGATATTTTTCTTGCACCCTTTATTTGTATAAACGTACAAATTTTTGCTATTAAGGTGTATTTTCCAAGACGGTGTCTTTGGTTTCTCCTTGTTCGGATAATAATCCCAAATGTGCATTTTCATTCAACTAAATCATTATGGAGATGCTCATTTGCTTTTGCCTCATTGTGGTGCAGCAATTAGTAATTTAATAAGAATGAAATAACATCTCTAAATGTAGTAAAACCTACCTTCAAACAACTTGTAAAGTGGAGACACCTGAGGAGACATTATCACTAGATGTAATGTCTTTTAGAAAAGAGAACATTTGGAGCCTACGTGATACTAATTGCATTTCTTTAGCAGCTTGTTGTTGTTCCTGCAGAAGCTGAACTGAATGAAACTGAACTGACAGCCATGCCAGACTAATAAAGAGGTAGACAAATAAATAGAAATGTAGACAGGAATGGACAGAAATAGGACAGAGCAAAGAGGAGTCAAACATCAGCTGCAGTCCTGTGAGAATGGAACCTCCCGTTACTTTGGTTTGGCCTGTGGCTGAGAGAAGATGTATAAACACTTACAAACACACTGAGTACACTGTGGAGCTCCCACATACTGTTTATATGCCTTTCTTCACATGTAAACACGTTCTGATAGGGCTGTTTATACGCTTGCCATTCCCAGCCACCTGAGCCAGGCTGTTTTTACTGCTATATTTAGGGCGTCTCCTTTATACCCATAGAATTTGTGCTGTTAAGTCAAATTCTGCAATGGGGCTTTGCAATTGATGCTATGGTGCGTTCAGGTTCAGTGTTTGTTTACATATGGGCCCTGTTCCAAAGAACAGCCTAAAACAGGATGGAGCAAAGTGATGACGGACGGGGCCATAGGGTAGCAAGTAACCCAAAACCTTTATGCTGAATTCACCAGAGGACACTAAGAATTCATAATGGGTGGCAGACAATGTTTCATGGCTCATGTTTTGTTTGTGCACTGTAAGGCAAAGTTAAATTAGCACAAGAAGAAACTGAGTCATTGTGAACACAGTGCAGTTTAATTTCCTGCAGCTTAATAAATATATCTTTACCCCCGATTTGTTTGAATACAGACATTATGGAAATAGCCTTTGTAAACCTGCATAATGACTGATACTATGCTGAGTACAACACACACAGGAGGCATTTGTGTAAATCCAGGATGCACCGAGATACCACGCACAAAAGAGAGGATTAACCTGCTCTCGGCCCTGTCACATGCTGCAGAGGAGGACGTTTATGTGCTGAACATAGTGCTGGACAAAAACCATGCACATGCTCAAAGTGCTGCAGGGATGAAGACGTACTGTGTGATGTTTGTTGCATCTGCTTCGAAGACCCATTGTAGTGATGAAGAATGCTGTATAATCACAGGAATTTTTTATTTAAAGAAGGAAACAATTTAAAGGTGAGAGCAAAAAAAAGCTTGACGTTTACAGCGCTGCAAAATTAGGTGCAAAGAATGATGATTGAAATGCTATTTACAGACTTTTTAAAAATAAAACAAGTCACAAACTGAGCTTGCTTTTAATCCAGCTGGTTATTGCTAAATACTATGTGATGTTCCTGACACAGTAGAGTGTGGCTCTCTGCCTCACATTATTGCCTCGAGGTCAGTATGTGAGATCCACACAACACAAATGCTTCACTTTTGAGCTTTGTCTTGTATAAGAAGTGAAAGCTCACTGCTCAAGTCTTCTGTGGCTCCTCATGTCAACCAGCATGGAAAATGCTCCTGAGCAGATGGTTGCTGCGGCTTTGGATGGAGGTCAGGGCCGTCATCAGATCATGTGTACTTTGCTGTATGTCCCACACTGTCCCTCTGGTGCAAAATGGGGCTTTCTGTTGCCCCTGTACCATATGTTACTGATATATCATATAAAAATCTATCATTATTGGCCATCAAGATGTCAGCTGCACCAGCATCTTGCACACATTTGTCACACTTGAGTGAAATAACTGACTCATCTAGTGGTTTTTATCTATGATATCTACATAGAATGTATAATTTCTCATGTTGTACATAGTTAATGAATTAATGAAAGGAGACATGAATGCAGAGTATTAAAAGAATATCAGATTATAAATTGCTTCAACCTCAGAATCACAGTGGGTCAGTGACCCACTGTGATTCTGTTAAACTCAAACAGTTCATGTGTTGGTCAGAAGTTGCTCAGCAGATAAATCCAGAGATCTGTGTCTTGCTTAATGATGCTTTCACTTGCAGTCCAACCTGTGGCCTTCTGATGGTCGAAGTGTAATAACCCACATGACAGCTGATGACTCCAGTGACTTCAGTCAACATTCAGGTCACTCACGAGTTCCTCATTGTGCCACATTTTGAGGCCAGCCACATTAGAAATGGAGCTGCGCAGTGTATGTATCTTATTGTTCTGCATCCCGTAGCTTTGCCCTTCAGTGATGGAGCTCGGCTTGTGAATTAGGTCATCGCCAGCTCTACTGTGCGTTGCCATTGTTGCCAGGCCACAAACAAACAGGACATCTGCTACTCTAACCAGCGTGTGAGGACAGTGTGGGCGTCACTTCTAGTCAGTTCTTTCAGTCAAATTCTGACACTGGAGCAACTGTTCTTACTGTTGTAATAAGATGAGACTAATGCCAAGAGGGAAATTCTTGTGTTACAGCAGAAACAAAAAACACCACTGCAGCCAACAGGAATTGCAGCACAATAATCTCACACTATACAATATAATACTACACGAAGCAGTACAATAATACACATACAACTGTGAAGTAATCACCGATCAGCCACAACATTAAAACCACCTGCCTAATATTGTTCAGGTCTCCACTTGCTGCCAAAACAGCTCTGACGTGTCAAGGCCTGGACTCCACAGACCTCTGAAGGTGTCCTCTGGTATCTGGCACCAGGCTGTCAGCAGCAGATCCTTTAAGTCCTGTAAGTTGTGAAGTGGGGCCCCCGTGGATCTGACTTGTTTGTCCAGCACATCCCACAGATGTGTGATCAAACTGAGACTTGGGGAATCTGGAGTGCAGCCAGGTCCCCCTCGCTCATTTGGATTTGTCGTCATAAGTGGACAAGTCACTTTGAACTGTCCTTGCCTCAGAATTCGTGTAATATAAACAGCAGTGAACCGTGTTTCCCTGGAACAGGAAGCACAATAAAAGGTTCCCTCCCATGGTCAGAAAACTGACTTTCAACTGCTGTGCATCCTTTAAAGCTGCATAAACTAACTTCTCCCTCTAATTTTCATCATGGGGTAGGACAGCAGGGAGACAACGCTTTGAGACAATTTTTTACTTGATTTATCCAAATTTGTACTAAATCTTACTTAATGCGGCTTTAAAAAATTGTGACTATTTCACTAAAGGTGTAAATTTGCACTCCACAAAGTAAAATATTAGCTAGTAGAAAGAAACAGACACATTTTTACTATGTGTCAAGTTGCCAGAGATGGTGTGTGCCATTTAGGAATCATGATGTGTGGAATTTTTTGTGGACTTTTTATCATGGTTATGTTTTACTGCAAGCTTTTGGTATCGTTACATCATTAGATCATTAAATGGTACTATAATTTGCTTTAGTTGTCCCTATACTGAGTTCACCCTGCTCCACTTTAGGTTTCCATGTTTTTATTCATTTTTTCAGTTTGTGCACAAATAGATCTAAGAAGAAGTGCCAATGAAGATGTATTAAATGGCAGTGCAAACACATTTGCTGTAGATCATATAGCCTATAGACAACTGGTAAAAAACTTGCCAAGACCCACACCCTTTGATTTGCTTTCCCTCTCTTTATGGTGCATACAAGCACCTCCCATAATCCCTCTCTCTCACCTGCTGGCTCGCAGAGGTCCGTATGTTCAGCCCTTCTGTGTGAATGGAGAGGAAGACACCTGGGAGAGAGATAAGGCAGGGTTGACCTGTTGTAAACACAGCTCATGGTTGGAGGTTTGCCCATAGCCTCCGGCGCACCTCAACCACTCAATACTCCAGTATCACTCCTTTACCCTCCGTAATGAGAATGGATAAGGTGCATGGGCTCTGACCTACATTGTAGCCTTAAACATGCTCCATCCTTAGTGATATACACAGAATCATGTTTTGTTTCTACAGTGTTTAAAATATACAGTAAGTAAGGCTTTACTGATTTTGTTGAATGGAAATGTCAGTTTCCTCAGTTTTACAAAAGCTTTTCTTCTGTTTGTGGCATTTGGGATGCTTATTTCAGCTGATAGGATTTAAATTTTGGAACATGCAGTCAAATTTTGATTAAACCATGTTGGATGTTACAGGTCAGGTTACACATGGCAGCTCAGTCTGAGACTTTCTCTGTGAATGTGAACATTTTAAGTTTGGCCATGAGAACTACACATCCTGATGCCTGTCCTATGTTGTACAGGTGTTAAGACTACGATCAGGATGCTCTGAAACTTTTAAGATCTGAACAAAGTGAGCTTTCAAAATATTTAAAAATCACCCTGAAGCTTCCACCAAAGACTACTCGGTGATAGACATAGAGAGTGAGAGAGTTACTCCATGTGCACTTATTCTGCTTTTGTCATCGAATTGTCAGCTCCCTGACTTGTCTCCCCAGTCCAGACAGTGAGGTGCTGGAGGTCGACAGGGGTCGCTGACCAGAGGACGCCAACCAGAGGATTCCCCTTGAGGTGCGCCCTCCCCTGCCCCTTAACTCCCAAACCTTTGCCCTTTTGATCCTCATGCACACACTATGTGCAGTCATCTAACATGGAAAAAACTTTAGGCGAATGTACACGGAAGACAAATCAACAAGAAAGAAAGGAAGAGGTTTTGTTATTAAAGAGGAGATTGTGTAACGGAGCGTTTTACAGTGAGCCGAGTGTGGTGAGGGATTGGCTCTTGACAGATCTTTGGAGCAGCTTGTCACAGACTTGGTCTAGAGCCGTGGTTCTCAAAGTGTGGGGCACACCCCACTAGTGGGGAATAAAGACATGACAGGTGGGGCGCAATGAATGGAGAAAATTAGAAATGGGTCATTAATACAAGTAAATTAAAATAACATCAGTTTGGGGCCCAGGGGCAAAAAGTGGAACCGTAGTGCAACAATAACGGTTTACTGTCGACATGTTAACTGCAGCGCAACAATATAAGGAAATGTTTACAGAGACGGCCAGTAGTGTACATAGTAGGCATAATAACGTAAATGGATAAATGTGTTACATGGACCACACAAAAGTAGGTGATTCAGCGCAAGCAGACAAAAAAAGACAGGCAGTAGCCTTATCAACCAAAAAGCCCATGATGAAGCCTATCTTGCGCTTGGATTCATGGTGGGAATGATGGGGGCAGAGGAGAGACCCATGTGTGTCTTCTGTCTTAACCCGCTGGCAGCAGACAGCATGAGACCCAACAAATTAAGAAGACATTTAGAGACAACACACCCCAGTCACGTTAATAAGCCACTCGACTTCTTTGAAAGAAAGCTGGCAGAAAACCGTCAGCAGAAAAATCGCATGGTAAAATCCACATCAGTGGACAGCAAAGCACAAATGGCTTCATTCAAAGTTGCATACAGAATTGCACAGTGCATAAAACCACACACAGTTGCTGAGCAGCTCATTCTCCCTGCTGCTGTAGACATGGTGTCGATTATGCTGGATGAGACAAGTGCCGCAAAATTGAAAACTACCCCCCGTCAAACGATACAGTTGCACTTATATTTTATCTGTTTTGAACTTAGTGTTATTTGATATTTCAATACATTTGATATTTTAAAATTGGCCGATTTCATTATCATTTTTTTGGCAAGTGGGGCTTGAAAATTCGCCCACCCTCTTAAGTGGGGAATGACAAAAAATGTTTGAGAACCACTGGTCTAGAGCTTTTTATTGGCCAGAGACCAGCTGATCTCCAAGAGCGCTGTGGATTAAACCACTGTTATACAACCGGTAGCTTTGTCTGGTCGGATGCTACAGGTCAGCAGCGGTGGTGCGATATGTGCGAGGCTAATGATTGATTTTGTGAAGTTTGTTGATCAGATGAATGCAGGTGAAAGACATTGTCCGTTAGTGATTTTCTTTTACAGCAGACAGAGCGGAGGTGACAAGGTCAGCTCCTGTTGTTTTTAGCTCCAGAGGTGATGACAGCGTTGGGCCGACACGTGGTTGCTTTAGAGTGAAATATCTCAGCTGTTTCTTGATGTATAGACATGGAATTCTGCAGCCTTCTGCTGTCTCTTACAGCTGTAAACCTTGTGTTTAGTAACAAAACCTGTACTGGTTCTTTAGCAAACTTTAAGCACTGTGTACTTTTTGTCTTTTCAGAGAAAAAAAAACGTTGTTTTCTCGAAGATGCAAGCTTACTGAATCACACAGATGAGGGAGAATATTCATTTGCCAGCTTCCACTCTAATAATCACCTTAGACAAAAGAACAATGGCTTTGTTTTGTTCCTCCGCTGCCATCATCATGTACATTTACATAACAGTCCGTAATGTGAGGCTTTCTCATTCCAACTGATAGAAAATAAAAATTCATTCTTGACTGTAGTTTATCTGCTCGATTCATAAATATAAAGGAGAAAATAAGAGAGTGCAAACAACGGGGGAGAAATCAAGATGACAAATAGAGAAAAGATAATGAGACAGTTTGGGGAATTAATCATTTACATGAGTGTGTGGTTTCGAGTATTTATTTATGCAGAAACTGTGTCGTGTGCACACGCACACAGAGAAGGTTGAAGAAATAATAACAGTTGCTGAGGAAAACGGGAGGCGGAGATGTCTTTTGTTTGTCGTCTGTACTCGGACTTGTGTCGCCTTCTTTAAACATCAGTTCTGCTTTTGGACAATATATTTCCCAGAAACCTTTGCTTCCCAGTAGCACTGACCAGTGCAGATTATTTGCTGGGGTTTTGTTGTCTGTGTTGCTCCTGTTTTCTTGGTCAGCAAACTCTATTACCTCATGGACCCAGGGGCCAGTTAGTCTCCTGTCAAATACAGATGGATTCAGGCACCCTGGTGGCATAAAATGTAATAAAAACACTGAGTTGTGGTTGGATTGCAGCATCACTTTGGACAGAAGTGTCTGACAAATGAATAAAGGCCAAATAGAAATGATAAATCCGCATCTGTAAAATGGAAAATTGTATTTCTCTCAGAAATGTTCAGCTTGCTTTTGCAGACACTTGGGTATTAAACATTCACCCAGTTTAAACCAGTCATAAATCCAACATCACAGTTGGGTTTTGGTCTGTCTCCCAAAATGAATGAAATATCTTTGAATATTGGACTGATGGACAGACAAATCAAGCAGTTTTTAGATGTTTTGAAAGGGTGTTTTTCACAATGACTTTCCAGACTAAATGAATAATTGAGAAAAGAATCATGAGATTAATCAATTAAAAACAATTGCTGTTAGTTGCACTTTCATGAAAATTTCCCAGAATTGTACGATGTAGTGCACTGCATCACTGATCTGTGGAGCCCTGCCTCCGAGGAGGCACAAACCAGACACTGGTCAGTAGTGCTGTTTTCAGCACTTTCCCACCAAACATGAGATGTTTCCACAGTATTTGTATTCACTGTTTGATAGAAGTGTCACAGCTCACTGGTTCGCCTTATGGTCTGGAGACTAACACTCGGTCAAGCTCCGACTTTACTATGCTAATTTTCCTCCTAATAAATTTTTGAACAGAACCCAGGCCACCCCCCACCCCCCACCCAACACACACTGACAACACACACACGCGCTGTTTTCATTCCTTGTGGAGACTTTACATTGACTTACATTTATTTCCTGTAAGCGTATCCTAACCTTAACCATAACCACTACTTGCCTAACCTCAAACCATGTTGCCACCCTAAAATTCAGTGATTTCCTTGTGGGGACCAGAGGCTGAGTCCCTACAATGCGAGTGTGTTAACAGGTTTCAGTCTCCATAATGTAAGTAATACAAAGGCACACAGTCTTTACTTTGATTTACAGAAGATATGCTTTTAAATCGGTGCACTGTCAGTACAAGTGGATGATTTTTAATTTATTCAGTCTGTGATGATGCCTAGTGAGTGCTCCAGTTGGGAATATAATTGTGCCGACTCATCACGAACGCTCCGGCATCCTCTCTCAACATTTCCATAATTTCCAAACACCCAGTGCTGGCGGCTTTTGTTCCTACTGGAGATATTTGTCTTATAATGGTGGAATATTGTCACCATTTTGACCTTTTTGATTATGCTGTTTCTCATGTACAGATCTTTTTAGGCATAGGACCTGTGGATATTCAACACTAGACCAGAATGCCTCATCATGTTTCACCTTTATTTTTCATCAGTGTTGCCTTTTTACCAACATTTTCTTTAGAAACTATGCAGTAATTATGTTAACAGTTGTACTCTTGGTATAATAGAGTGCCGTAGAGATGACATATTTCTGTAGGCCAACCCAGAAGTTGGCTTCGCCCTGGTCCCTTCGACAAAAAACCAGTGGGATTTTTCCATAGGCTTTTGGGTTATTGCAGAACTGTGACAAACAACAGTTTGACACGTAAACATTTAATCTTCACAGGTGAACATCAGTTTTACGTTTTCTTTCAAACCCAAATATGATCACCAGAATTAAAAAGCTGCTGTTAGGCTATAATCAAACAACACCATGGTCCCATGGCTTCAGCATAACCACCACGGCTTCCAGCTTGTAATTTGATTTATATCACTGCCCTCTTCCACAAAATTCTTTCCTCTTAGCATGACCTGATCTAGCTGGTGATCATGGCTACAGTAGTTAATTAGAATAGTTTGCAAGTGCACAAGTTTAAACATAATGAGGTTGTAAAGGCGAACTGGTGAACAGACGAGTCTTCATGTTGGTGTGATGATGTGTAAAACCCCTGACAGCCACTTGCTAGCAACCACCTTTTTTAAGACGTAAAAGCATTAAAAAAAATGAGTCAGGTATTTGCTGCTGGGGGAGACGATAGTGCGGTGGGTAGAGCAGTCGTCTCCCAGCCGGAAGATTGGAGGTTCGAATCTCGGTGCCTGCAGTCCATGTCGAAGTGTCCTTGGGCAAGACACTGAACCCCCCGTTGCCCCCGATGGTTAGAGCCATCGGTTGAGTTGGCGCCGCAGATGACTGCCATTGGTTCTGTACCGGAAACAGATTCCTTCTGTGTAACATACTTGGCCAGTAAAGGTGATTATCCTTATCCTTATTTTATGTCGTAGAACAAAATATGAACATGCAATGGCCTTGTGTGAACCACAGACCTTATTTCTGGCATCTAACCAAAAGCCCACTGATGTCGGAGTGAGGGAACAGAAGTGCATAACTGCTGACTCGGTTCAGGGTTTAAGTACGCACTCCTATGGGACTCTATGTACTTGTAATTATAATTCAGAATTATTATTTTAGTATCATAATTACAATATCTACAGTACATCTTATTGTTGTCAAAAGTCTCATAAGAACAAGAAAAGTGTCATGTTTATGAGAAAGCATCACCTGACATGATTAGAAAATATCAGTTTTATGAGGAAACTGTTTCAGTAATAATACAGGTGTCCTAATTTAAAGGTTTCTGCTCCTGATTATAAGATTGTTTTCATGTAACCCCGTAGATGAGGCTCAAATTTCTTTCCCAAATTTGATGCATATAATTCAGAAGTTAGACACAAACATTTCTTTGCTGAATTAAATGTGCTTGTGTACTTTTTAGAGTATCAGGTTAAGTGTTTTCGTACTTTAAAGATGAATTAGTGTCTTATTGGTTCATATTTTTCCTGCCACACTGTCACTGGACTGTTTGGACTCCAGCCATGTGACCTCCACTCCTCCGTCAGCTGAGAGTTAGAGCCTGTGTGAAATTCTCCAACAACGGGTGGTTGATTAGGATCCCCTACACTGCAAGAAGAGCAGGAGAAAATGCTTTTCAGGATTCTGCAAAAAGCAGTCATAAGAAACTGTAGCAGAAAGCCTGTAACATGAGGGAACACTGCTGCAACAAAAGTTGTATTTCCTGTTGTGAATTTATTGTCAAAGGACAAAACAATTTCCTTAGAAAGCATTTAAGTATGTGTACCATTGTGTAATTTCACAACAATGCTGTTTTATTTCCCTGAAGCTGTCTGGAAAGGCTGTGAAATTCTATGATTTGAGTCAAATGTTCAAACCCAAGACTGCGTTTTTATGGCAGTGCCTTTTCATCAGGCGGACGTGTTCTGCCTGCACTGAGCATCATTTAAGCACATGCCCAAAATTCAACCTGCTTCAATTTCTTCTTCCCACTTGTCTTGTCTTCCTCTCCTTCCTCACTTGTATCCATTCTGTTCTTCTCCCTCTTCCTTCTTTCCTATTTCTCTGTCTCACATATTCCTTTTCTTGCCTTCCTCATTTTCCCTTAAATCCCTCACTTGTTTATATCCCTTTCCTCCTCTCTTCTTTATGGCTTTTTCCCTCTCCTGTCTTTCCTCTCTTCTGTCTTTCCATTCCTTGCTCATCACTTGGTTTCTCTCTTTTCTCCCTTCTTTGCTCTCATCCTGTTTTTCCCGGCTGTTTGCCTTCTTTGTCTTCTTTTTTCTCACTTTTTTCATTTCAGTCTTCTGTCCCTCCCTCTTGTCTATGCTTCTCTCCTCTATCGTCTCTTTCCACCCTCTGATTCTTTCTTCTTTACTTTCCTCATCTCTCATTTTCCTTCCTCCCCTTTTCTCTCTCCCTTCCTTTGTTAGATATCTCCTCCTCCCTTTTTCCTCCTCACCCCCTTGTCTTTTTTCCCTCCTTTATTCCCATAATTCAGTGACTACCCTCCAATAGCCACATGTAACCTCTCCTTTTTCTCTCCTCTCCTTCCCTCCCTCCCTCTGTCAGGAATGCACTCGTGCTCTGGCCGTCAAACACGCGCCTTCTTTCACTCTCAAACAGACGGACTTTGTTGCTGTGTCACACATTTCTGACACACAAACACAAGCTCGCCTCCACACACGTTGATTACCTCGGACTGAAAAATGGGGCGTAGCTGGAGCCTGCAGCTTTCTTCTGACGAGCCTGTAAAAGACACAAGCAGATGCTGTGTATGTGACAGAGTCTGTGGGTCTGTTCCTGGCTCTCATGCTAATTGTGCTCAACTCTTGTAACTCTGCTCTGATAAAAGAAACATTGTGTGGTCAACTGAAAACTTACAGAGCTGCTTTTGTTCATGAAGAATAAAGAAAGTGGGGAATTATTTCCAGGGGGTGGAAGAAATGTTTCATAGTTACCATCCTTGCTGCGACTCAGTGGCGTTATCCTGTTGTCAGGAAAAACTTATTTATGTCGTGAAGATTAGTATTTACATGCACTGTAAACTGTTCGTCTCAAAATTCACATTATGTCCTGTTATTATTGCCTCAGCACTAAAATGCTTTAGCCTTAATAGACTGGAAGCATTTCATTAGCTTTCATAAGTGCTTGGTTTCCTACAGTGGGGTGCAGCTGTTTTGACATATGTTCACATTAGATTTTGCACAGGTCATGCACACATTCTTTTCAGTGTTAATACAATTATGTTTAACAAAAACACAAAGGAATTTTATCCCGTACTGTGCACACAGCCATTTGTGCCCTTTCTAATGCCATAGAAAACAGAAAGGAGACGGACAGAGAATGACCTCGTGCTGTGCGCCTGGCTGCAGGTGTCATCCAGGTCGCTTCCTGCTGCCGACTGAGGAGGAAGCATGGTGGAAAAGACACACAAAAAAACATGTTGTAACTAACATCTGGGAGGTTCAACGAGTGCACCCTTCACCAGGACAAAGGAGACACAGATCAACATGTGATAAGTTTATGGCCCACAGATCTAATAGAAAGCATCAACGACTGCAGCGCAACTCAATTATTTTAACTGTATTAAAAGTTTTCCAAGCTATGAGTAAAGGCTTTTTTCACATCTATGAGCTCTAGTACTTTTACTGCAGCCTTATTGTTGTTCAGCAGTTGATTGTGGAGTTTTAGTGTGAACCACAGAGACGACGACAGCTTCAGCTTGCAGCCACATGAACAGGTGCAGCTGGACCTCCAGGACACACTATGCATGATTTGTTTTATCCTGAAAGCAAAAAAACTTGAAAGTACAGGCTTATAAATAAGAAAGTGAAACATCCACTTCACTAAAGATGAGTAAATAAAAACTAAAGGTGGAAATGAGGTGCTATATTTAAAGAGAAGACAACAGAACTCAGAATAAAACACACCTCTTTATTTTTGGCCATTCTGTCCATTTTTCCAGAGGTTCAGAAAAGCAACAAACATCCACACATTCTGTTCACACTTGTTTAGCCTTTTGTCATAAAATATCCTCCGCATGTAGCGGTTGGTCTAGTATCAAATTTCATCCAGAAACTTGAGAAATGAGGAGCTGCAGTGAAGATTTCCTCTCGACTCTGTTCCCTCACTGCAGAGCAAACTGAGCAGAAATCCAAAGCCGGGTAAAAAAAAACCATCTGGTGTTGAAGCCGTTTTCAATTTTCTTTCAGTTGTGTGTGTGTGTGTGTGTGTGTGTGTGAGAGAGAGAGAGACATACAGAAGATACAAGGAATGTGGATACAGTTGGTTTGCTGCTCTGACTTTGTGTGTAGCAGCAACACAAAGAATGTGTGTGTGTGTGTGGCTACACTACTGCAGATGCATGATTTTATGTCTGTACTTTGAGTGTTGCTCCCTATCTGTGATGACCAGGGATGGATGCCCTGCTTCAGGCCATTGAACATCTGGGTGTGTAGGGCTGTGCGTGCTGCCAGCCTTCAACAGGTGGTATGAAAAGGCCACAAGGAATTATAAGATGCATGGGAGCTGACGCACTGCTCATAAAAGTAGGATGAATGGATGAGTGATGGAGTCTCCTTTCCTTCATTATGTCAGTATGTTCTCGTATCTGTCCCAGCAGCTTAGCATCCTGATGGTGAACAGTATGAAGACATTCTGTCCTCTGTCATCCTCCCCTCGTCGCTCTGCTGAGGCTATTTCCAGCCCTTGTCTTTTAGTTTTGAATTATCACACATTGTCTCAGTCTGCCCCTTGAGAGTCTGATTTCAGGCGTCGAGATGGACGACCTTTCGGCCAAGCGCAGTGGCACTCCGTGCTTATTGATGTGGTGTTATTGTCTTCTTCTGTGGGGTATAATTCTATCGTCGTCTGTTCAGGCTGAGTGCCAGGGTGCTTATGAATAAAAATCTGCTGTAGTGAAACTTTGAGATCAAGCAGAAAACCCAGCCCCTTTTATACAGAATGGAATTGATTGTTGGAGCAATTACATGAAAACTGCTTGTTCTGTATTTATCCAAGGCGATAACTCAGTAACTCCTGATCTGCCCAGTTTACACCTGCTGGTGTAACATCAACACATGGCCATCAACACACCCTGCTCCAGGAGTAGCATGTCCGATGTGAGCACATTTTACTCTCTCATACTTCAGACTGAACTCTGCATTGTGCCGAGTTCTTCAGCAGCAATGGGCCGATTCAGTCCATGGCTAAAGGGCACTTTGACTGTAGAGCAGAGTAACTGTACAAACTAGCCATCTGGTCTTTGTTGTGTTGTGAGGGATGGATTAGCTAATTGATGGAGTATGAGATGAGATCACAAGGCCAGCAACAGTTTTGTGGGTGGCTGAATACAGCTGTCTTTGTACTTCTCAGTGAGGGAATGTAAGTATCTGTGGCTACTTCATCAACACACCTAACTACAGACAGACAGACAGACAGACAGAGACACACACTCACACTGTTGGCACTGTCTGTCACACAGCACACGACACAGCCTACAGCCCAGAGAACCTCACACACGTGTCTAGGCCATTGAGAGACCCTGGTACATTGTCACCAAGCCGACCCTGCATTTGACGGTTTTACTTATTCCCACCAAAACAAACGAAGCCAGCGCTTCTGTTTCTTTTAAACAACAGCTGGAACCTTAGCCAGGATGTGACGGTTCATGCAGCTTCCAGCACGACGTTTAACACACATGCCTTCAAAACAATGGCTTGTCTTGCACATTTACACCATAATTCAGACTCATGCACAACGTGTTAATAATTATGTCCACAGATTCGGATTCATGCGAGAAACGTGTGCGAGCAATGAGATGTGTGTTGGAGGGGAAACAACCATGATGCCAGTTTGCAGCCACATCACATCATCAGAACGTCATTCCCCTTTTACCCAGATGTGGAGACGGTACTGATGCGGCAGTTTTACTACCTGCAGTGCCGGCATGCTGCACAGTTAACATCCCACGAACAGGTCAGCACAAACACACCCACATACTGACACAGAATCACGTCTCCTGTAGAAAACAAGAAAACACACTTACAGTTGGTTTCATTAGTGTAATGGCCACTGCTCATGCTCCTCTTTATATTGATTCATATTTAATGTGTTTGTTTGGGGGCGTCTGACTGAAACCATGTGAAACAAGCTCCTGTGTGTGTGGTCTAGACCAGGGGCTCTTAACCTTTTGTAATTTAAGGCCCACTTTTGGTTGTTAAAAAAAATCTATAAGGACAACCTTGACAAATAAAAGAGAAGCAAAAACAAAGTAATGTATTTAATGTATCCAGGGTCATATTTCCTCACCAAACACTTCGGAGCTTTTACTGGCGCAGGGTTGTTTCCCACATCACGTTTTCACTTCAAAAACCGATCCGTTCGTGTCCCTGCATTGAGGAAACGTCGTCTGCTAGCTAGCTAACATCAGTGCAATACACTTGTCACTTCCTGATGATGTGTTGTAAGTGGTGTCAAAATGAGATCCAGAATCACAGCGGGTCCAGAATCCAGCTCCAATGGACTTCATTATGTTAAAACAGTTCGTTTTTCTGAAGATAACTGCTTTAAATAGACAACTGCTGTGTTGTGTGACAGTTTCCTCATCCAATACATGGATTGCTGCGTGCACACAGCAGTACACCAGCTACGAAATGCACACGTGCACACCCTATTTTGTATTTTGTGAGCACCGTTTGTATTTTGCTTTGACACTAGAACATCAAATCCATTCATTTCCTATTATTATAAATTAATTCACCTGCCAAATATAGGAGCTTGTTAAAAATCGAATGTTTGAGCTCATGGTGACTCAGCAGATCAATACTTGGGTTCATGCCCCAGTAAAAGGGGTCTAATGGCACCTACAGTATGCGTGACCTTAACAAGCCTCTGTGTACGCTTTGTAATCTGTAATCCAGGAGTGTGGAATTATTCTGCAGGCTCTCAAACCTGTTAAAATGTCGTGAATCCAGGTGCTTCAGGTTTTATCTTCCACCTTGCTTTTTCCAGTTTAGGGAGTATTTCAATCTGTGTCCTCTCATGATTGGCTTCAGGTCTCTCTAAGCAGTTCATTTCCTGTTGTTCCTTGTCCTGTTGTGCCCATTTACAGTTTTAACAGCTTTCAGTAGCTGTTTGCAGACTGGAGTGCTGCCCCTTTCTGATTGCTCAGGAAATTCATTACCAGGTAGAAGTGAGACAGTTTGTGTAGGAGTGTGTGACCTTTCTGCAGCGCTGAGGATCAGTTGACTCTTTAGGGAACAGACAGTGATGTATGTGTGACCAGCTGCCACTCGTGACCTCCACACACCTTGAACAGGGAGCCTGTTACACCGCAGTGTGTGCACAAGTGTCATTTAGCAACAGAAACTTCACTGTTGTAATTTGTCCTCAACTCCTCAGACTTGAAGGAAACATGGTTTATTCATAGTTCTGATTTTTGGAAGCTTTAGTGTGTGCGAGTGTGTAGTTGTGTGTCTGCTTTCTTTGCATTTTAATTGTGTGTCCTTTTAAGATGTAGTCTGTATGGAGTCAAGCCTGCACCTTCTGTGTGTACATGACCCCAACCTCATCTTCTTCAGCTCTCTGGTCTTTTTTTAAGTGGGTAAACGTAGACTGAGTTTTGACCCTCCGGCTGACTGACTCTCTGACCTCCGACACATTAAATAAACTCACCACCACAGGAGCCGGTTTATTCAGTCCACTTCTAATCCAACCTGTTCACAGTGCTGCAGTTCTGTCCACATCTTTGTCATCGCTGTGGTGTTTCTGCACTCCACGTCTCGACGTTCAAACAGTGCGACAGGGCTGTGCTGTACAGCTGCACTGGCTCAGGCTGTTCATTCAGGTGCTCTGGTCGCTCACCACCACCTCAGCTTTCTTTATATTGTACCAGCTCTTTTTCATGGATTCACTACAGGGTAAATGTTGCCACACCGGTCAATGGAAATGCCTTCAGTTTATGTCTCTTGCACAAAAAATTGCATTTGTTGAATATAGAGTTCATTATTGTGTTCTCTGTTTTTCCAGACAGCATTGTTCCTGTAAAGATGCTGTACTTTACTATATTTTTGGGCCGGTCTAAATTGATTCGAAAGGTGTCTTTGCTTCTGAGTGCCTGACCCGTTCTTTATAAGCCTATTGCTGATGACGGAGCTCCATCCATGTTTTTCTACGTTGTGGTTAAAGGAAAAAAAAAATGTCTTCACATTCCATTGCAGTGTGGTGTGAACAAAGGCTTTGATATGAGGATTACTTCTCAGAAATGAGACCTACTGAGGTTATGGTGCAAGAAGATGTTGTGTAGAAAATTACACTGATAGACATCATAGTTCACAGCCAAGGTTATGTTTTACTGACTGAGCAGCTGCTTACTTTGTGGGAGATCCAGAGGTTTAACTGCACTAATTCATTGTATCCATGTGTTTGTATTCATTGTATTTGGTTGGCTGCTCAGACTAGACAGACACACTAGGCACCTGTCGCACTGAGGGGGGGGAGAGAGAAGGAGCCTTTTTTGGTGTTTTGTGGAGAACCATTAATTTTGCTTATTTGTCTGACAGTTAACAGTGCCATCACAGTGTCATCAACCAATCAAATTAATATTGTCCAAGTGTCATCTAATGACAGGATTATGTGTTTGCTTGTCGCTTCTTGATGAGTTGGACATATTTGTTTGACAGACTGATGTGTTGCATGTCACTTCATGTCAATTTAATGAGTTTGTTGACATGTTTATGGTGTTTGGATGGTCTGAAGTGTACCATTAATCAGAAACATGTCAACAATGTATTCTTTGCTCACTACTGTCAATCTTGTTAACTTAGCCTTGAGCCCGAAGGAGCCAGCATGACTTGCTTTTGCCACATGAGGTCATTTTTATTTTTTAGAAACCTATATTGACCAATGAAATAATAGTATATCCCTAAGTAGGCCAGAGAGAAAGGTGGGATGAAGCAAGCCCTGGGCAAGGAGGAGCTATAGGTGGTATAAAAGGGATGTTCCAAGCTCTCTAGTCATTGCATTTCATTGATCGGAAACACATGCTATTGGGTTTTTTTCCCCCCCTGACCAAATCTTATACTTTGCAACAGACTATTTAGACTCAGTGATTTTTTGACAGCAGAACTGAGTGGTTGAGGACTTGACCCTGACTGGCCCCGGGAAACTTTCTTCCACAATTTTCTGACCTCAGTCAATGATTCAAATCCTATAGAGACAAAGCAAAGAGTGTAGCAAGCAGTCTGCAGATTACTGAAGCAGTCATGGTTTTATGTAACTGATGTTCTTAGAGTTTAAACCAGGGGTGGCCAATTCCAGTCCTCGAGGGCTGCTGTCCTGCTTGTTTTCCAACCATCTTAGATGAAAGTGGAGTGAGGAAAGATAAAGTGAATTGGTATCTTCCAGCTTCTGACTGACTGATCACACTTTTGCCAGGTAATCAGCAGCAGATCAGGCAGGGATAGTTGGCTTAAACTGTTGAACCTTATGGTTTAGATGCCTGTTTGGCAGTATTGTTTTAAACCCTAAACAAAAGGTAGCATGGTGGTTAGCGCTGTTGCCTCACAGCAAGAAGGTTCTGGGTTCGCGATCTTTCTGTGCAGAGTTTGCATGTTCTCCCCATGCTTGCATGGGTTCTCTCTGGGTGCTCTGGCTTCCTCCCACAGTCCAAAGACATGCAGGTTAGGTTGATTGATGACTCAAACCCCTAGGGTTTGAGTACCCGAGTGATCCTAGGAGCTATGTTGTTGCGGGCTATATGTCCCTGGTAGGGTCTCCCAAGGCAAACAGGTCCTGGGTGACGGGTCAGACTAAGAGTGGTTCAAAAGCCCTTTATGAATATATTAAAATCAAGGACTGTGACGTCACCCGGCATGGCGCAGCCGGGGCCCCACCCTGGAGCCAGGCCCGGGGTTTTGGCTTGAATGCGAGCGCCTGGTGGCCGGGCCTCCCCTCATGGGGCTCGGCCGGGCTTAGCCCAAATGAGCGACGTGGGGACGTCCTCCCGTGGGCCCACCACCTGCAGGAGAATCCGTAAGGGGCCGGTGGACAGTGGATTGGGCAGCAGTCGAAGGCAGGGGCCCTGATGACCCGATCTCTGGACACGGAGACTAGCCCTGGCTGGAGTTCCCCGCGGGGAGAGGCGGCGGGCGGGTGTCGGCTTGCTCATAGCTCCCCAGCTTAGCCGCCATGTGTTGGAGTTTACCCCAGTAAGTTTTCCCCGATCTTAACCCGAGTGGTGTTCTGTTACTGGACTTCTGTGCTAGCCACAGCTTGTCCATAACGAACACCATGTTCAAGCATAAGGGTGTCCATCAGTGCACTTGGCACCAGGACACCCTAGGCCGGAGGTCGATGATCGACTTTGTGGTTGTTTCATCTGACCTCCAGCCGTATGTCTTGGACACTCGGGTGAAGAGAG
>NW_018128234.1:422521-422764 GCF_001952655.1 Monopterus albus | reverse complement strand
ATGCCATAAAACATGTGCTGGTACTGGTGGTACATTTGAGACTGAAGAAGCTTAAAAACTAACTGGCTGGAGGAGCTGTGTTCTCATTTTCTTTAACAGGAATAAACTATTGTAGAAAGTAGTGGGTGCTGGCAGAAGGGTGCAAGACTGCATGCTTCAGAAAAAAAAACAAACCAAACCTACCAGCAAAGAAGATACAGTGCCTTGCGAAAGTATTCGGCCCCCTTGCACTTTGCGACCCTT
>NW_018128234.1:411692-421955 GCF_001952655.1 Monopterus albus | reverse complement strand
ACCTCTGAGACTATCACAGTGCAGGTGCATTTATATGGAGACTTGATTACACACAGGTGGATTCTATTTATCATCCTTTGTCATTTAGGTCAACATTGGATCATTCAGAGATCCTCACTGAACTTCTGGAGAGCGTTTGCTGCACTGAAAGTAAAGGGGCTGAATAATTTTGCACGCCCAATTTTTCAGTTTTTTATTTGTTAAAAAAGTTTGAAATATCCAATAAATTTCGTTCCACTTCATGATTGTGTCCCACTTGTTGTTGATTCTTCACAAAAAAATACAGTTTTATATCTTTATGTTTGAAGCCTGAAATGTGGCAAAAGGTCGCAAAGTTCAAGGGGGCCGAATACTTTCGCAAGGCACTGTATTTTACTCCCAGCTGATCTGGTAAAGCCTCCCTTGATAAATTAAACTGATCTTAAAGCAGAGTTTCTGTTCAGGTTTGCTTAAGTAAATGCAGGCTTTTAAACAGCATGTTAATGCATGTCACTTTCTGTAATGTAAACACAAGCGCACGAACCCAGATTGTTGTTTTCTCAGACAGTTTTTATTCTGAGGTTAACTGGAGTTGCCGAGAACTTTACCCTCATAACACGGTTTGTTACTTCTTCATTCATTTTTGACAATTAGCCGCGATTCACTAATGGCAGCTCGTGCCGCGGGCTGCATCCATCCCAGCCTTTGTGCTGCGTGTTTCCCAGAACTGCTCTTCTGTCAGGCTGTTTGTTTCTGAAACCAGTCCAGACTTTTTGAGAAAAGCTCCTCAGCTTCTCATAATGCAGCTTTTGGCTGGAAGTGATTTGCATACTTTGAGCAATGATGGAAGAATTGCCAACAGTTGATGTTCCTGTCTTTCATGTAGGAGGAAAATTTCTATAAAAGCTGTACTGATGTTAAATACAGACTTAAGTGGGAGTAAATATTGAGAACCTGTGCAAGTCAAAAGAAAAAAAAACGTTTTTCTTATAGATTTATTCCTGTGATGTTTGACGTGTTCTGGGAGTTGCTTTCAGAAGATCCACAGTTTGAATATTTGGTAAACCCATTTAAACTCAAACCCCTGGATTTCACATCTGCTTCAGTTTGTTGTTTTTCTACATTTTGCTGACTGAATAACAATGCCTATAGGTTTGTGGAGCGAGGGAAGTGGACAGCTATTTACTTACACAAACGATGTCGCCCTAACCGATAAGAATCATATTGGGCTTTAATAAACCGATCAAACACACTGACACCTTGTCTTTTATCAGAAATACTGGAATCAAAATGGTAGGTGTTTAATTGGTTAGCATAAACTCAATTAATGCCTTTAAAGGGGTTTAGCTGAAGTGTAGAGGGTTCGAGAGCCCTCGCTCTCCAGAGATAGTTCAACAGTCTCGTTGACCCAGCAAATCTGGGCAATCAGACCAATCAAGAGCAGAGATGACAGAGGGGGTATCGATGGCGGGGGGTGGTGTGTTGGGTCGACACTGCAGCTGAATATTTATGCCATTAAGGGGAGGCTTTCCTCCAAAGCTGCTTATAATATAATGCTTGTTTACATTTATAGTGCAGATCAAGAGGAACCAGAGCCACAGTGGCGTCGGAGCTTTGTTAGGAGATCTCCAGGCAGTTTCACATAGACACATGCTGAATGGAAAGAAACACTAATATGGAAACAAATCAGTCATATTTTTAGACTCAGAAAAAAGGTGCTCTGTAAATCACTTTATAGAGATGCACCGGTTGATCATCAGAGATGGGAGATGTCTGGTTTTCAGCATGATTGGCTTTGAACAGTGATCAGCCTATTGCTCTGAGATTTCCAATTCTGTGCAAAAAAAAACCACACACACAGAAGCCTAAAGAAACAGGAAAGGAACAACTTAAAACTCCAACAAATAGTACGAAATGAGG
Source organism: Monopterus albus (assembly GCF_001952655.1). NCBI lineage: Eukaryota > Metazoa > Chordata > Actinopteri > Synbranchiformes > Synbranchidae > Monopterus > Monopterus albus. The sequence continues at coordinate 420,056 of NW_018128234.1, read as the reverse complement.
GAAGTACTGGCTACACATGAAATGCATGCATATGTACAGTGTATCTAGCATGCAGTAAAACACACCAAATATAAACTACATGCACTTCGAAAAGAACTGTGTGCTCAGTAGTAGCTAGATACATTGAAGTTATTCGCACAACTTCACCCACTGTCAAGGTGCACAAACACAGGAAAACCAACCTGGAAAGCAAAAAGTCTGGCAACACTGGCACCATTTTATTACAATAAAATTTTTTATGAAATGCGTAAGTTACAAAAATGTCTTTGTATGTTGTCAGTTACAGTTCTTAGAAATAGAAAATGGGAATCAGTAGGTCAAATTGGAATCGGCTCAAAGTTGCAATAGGTGCATCTCTAGCAGTTTATTACGAATGTTTATCTCTATTTTTACTAACTGTGTGATCATGTTGGAAGCTGGGTTCTGTGCTGAACTCACACTGGTGACTGGCCACTGAAAGTTACACTGTATCCCTGCAGGATGAAGTAGTTCTGCATCCTGACACTGACAGCTCTGTTTTGACTTTTCATTGCTTGAATGGCTATTGTATAACTGAATACGAAGCTTCAGGGTGAAGGAATATTTTGGCATACTCCTGTCATTAAGACGGTTTTTATGTAAATCCCTCTTGCTGGGCTGAATTCATTTTTCCTGTGCAGTCAGACACCCAGCTCCATCCACCAGGCTCACTATGGATGGTACAGCTGCTTAGAACTTAGAAAAGCTGGACCGCAAGAGGAACGGTCACGGGTTCAATGCCCAATTCACTAAACCCCTCCAGCCTCATTCATTTGCAGTCAGTCTGCAAGGTCACTGGCTAATTGCCCAGAAAACACACATGTAAATCAGTTCTGCTGCAGATGACTTGAAGCAATTATTTTTACTGTGTAGCTTCATGAAATAATTATGTTCCAGGCTTATTTTTCCCTGGCAACACTAGGCTTAAATTAAACCACTGTTGCCTCAGGTGAAATGGTTTCTTGTTGGACTTGGCATAAGGAGTGATACTGTAAATTAAACAATAAAAATCAGTGATATACAGTTAATTTGGCTGGATTAATGAACCAGTACAAATTCAGCAATAAGCCACATTTTTGTGTGTATAGACAAGAGAGGCTGATGTTAACACTTGTCACAGGGTTAAGCCTTTCCAGCACTGGTGGAAAGTAACTAAGTACATTTACTCAAGTACAATTTTGAGGTATCTGTACTTGAGCATTTTCATTTTGTGCTGCTTCATACTTTGTCTTCACTACATTTTAGAAGAAAATGTTGTGCTTTTTTACTCCACTGCTTTTATTATACAACTTGAGTTACTACTTACTTTTCAGAACCAGATAATACAAAATAGTAAAAGACTTTTGATCTTAAGTGGAAAATTCACAAGCTACCCAGCAGTACCTCAAATTATAAGCATAGTTAAAACTAGCTCCCCCTTTACCAGTTGCAACATTAAGTGTTAACACAATAATATGATGCACAGGAAAGTGAAATGTGCCATTCTGCATAATAGTGACTTTTACCTTTAATACTTTAAGTATGTTTTGATGTTAATATGCTTGTACTTTTACTTAAGAATCAGAATCAGCTTTATTGGCCAGGTGTGTTGGACATACGAGGAATTAGACTCTGGTACAGTGGCTCTGAGTGTATATGTCCTTCTGGTTCTGCATAGCATAGCGGGTACAAATCAATAAGCCTAAAATTACACAAAGAAAACACTCAAGTAACCTTTGGCCAAAAGGAGTACAAGTTAAAATCAGTAGGTGAAATGTAAACTTTTTTTTTTTATTAAGGAGTTTACAGAGTTAAATGTTAGAGCTGGTTCAGGGATTCAAACCAGCAACAGTCACAGGCGGCATCTCTGTAATGTTGACACATGAACCACGGAGACACTCAGATACAACTGTTCAGTTATTAGCAGAACTCATAGTGAGAGACACATTTGCTAATTACAGTTTTTAATTTTCAGTTAACTAATTATCTTCATTAGTAATTAATGAGCTGCAGATGAACTCCCGTCACGCTCCTCCAACAGCCCAGGCTCTGTGGATGCACGTTAGAATCAGATGTGGCATTTTGGCATGAAGACGGCTGCTGCTGTGGCAGAGTGAATCAGAGCAAAGTGGCATTAAGCCAGGAGGGAAGGAAGCAAGGAAATGGAGTTGGATGGATGCTTTAAACTAGAACTGTTGCATGCCTCCGCCAACCAGTCAGACTCACAGGAACGGGACAGACGTGAGGTCCCTTTGAGCTTGACCTTTGACCACCAAAATCTAATCAGTTCGTTTTTGAGTCCAAGTGGATGTTTGTGCCAAATTTGAAGAATTTTCCTCAAGGTGTTCCTGAGGAATCGTATTCACGAGAATGGGACAAATGGATGGACAGCCTGAAAACATCATGCCTCTGGTCGCCGGTGTGAGGCAAAAAAATGTAAAGATAAATGAAATAATGATGGAAGAGAAGTACCATGGTGTGTGGTTATGTTGAAACACATGCAATAAATGTTATCACGTGACCCAGTGGCAGATATCAGTTGTTATCAGGGACATAGACGTGGATTAGTCCGGACCCCTGCTCGAACTTGTCAGCAGATTAAGTCATGTAGTGTGTGTGCAATGTAAAGATTCTAATCTTAAATCTTAAGATCCTGTTGCTGCCAGTCCTACTCATAAATACTTAAAAAAAATGTGTAATATTTGTGACCGGTGACATCATGTACATGTTGTCAGATGGAGACATATCTGTAAATAGAAGACAATGATTCAACAATGCTGAGCAAAAAGGACTGTTGTGTGCACTATACAATGAAGTGAATCGAAAACTTAACTGCACTGTGGCAGGAGAATGAACAAATGCCTCCATGACTTTAAATCAAAGGCACAACAGGACTGATGTGTTTCAGTTCCCCCTGTAGACTCTCCACACTGTCCGTGCCACTCCATCCAGAGTCTCACCCAAACTCTGTGCCCTTCTTTTTTTTGTCATCTTCATTGCAAACCGAACTGTAAACCATGGACAGATATTAATAGTGCAAGCTGGATGTGTCTGTGTTTCCTTTGGTACAAGTACAGGTGAGAACTGGTGTGATCTCGCAGGATTTACAAGCTTGTCCACTGGCACCACTTCCAGTCATCGTTGTCTACCATGTTTACTCAGTTGTGTTCCGTCCTGACTGTCAAGGAATAAAAATCTGTGCAAGTTGATGGAAACAGTCGTTGAGTGGGGCCTGGTTAGTCTGAGAAGGTTTCAGTCAGTTGTCAACTGTGTCCCTGTCTTAAAATGGTTATTTACAGGGTTAAATGGGGGCAAGGGTCAAAGAAATGCTGATAGGAGTGGGAACTGAACCTGCATAATGAGTTTCAGCACTGGTCTCTAAATTCAGGTTCTGACTTTGCAGTATGGGAGCAGAGGTGAATCGGATCAGATCACAGCTCTGTGTGTGTGTGTGTGTGTGTGTGTGTGTGTGTGTGTGTGTGTGTGGTTATGTTGCATTTGCTGGTCAGGGACACACTCAGTCGGGGGGAAAGAATCTGTACATTGAGACGCACACACACACTTTGAATATTTCAGTTTTACGTAATCATTCAGAGACACACACCTCAGGTATTTTGTCTGTCTGTTCAGACAAAATAATCTCCTCCCAGTAAAAGTAGCCTGTGCTAGGAGCTTCCAGTTAGGGGTTTGATTCCTTGCTCAGTGGCACATGAGCAGAGGGCATTGCAAGAGGAGGGAAAAATCCTCAGACTGTGTTACAAGTCTGTTTATGGTGCAGTTGTAGGATGTACCAGCACACACATGTTGTGCTATTAATAGAAGTGTCAGGGTGACACAGTAATCCCACATGGCAGAGGCATTCCTCCGCTCTGGTATCGGCACACACACACACACACAGCACTTTGCACAGACAGAGAGAGGAGTGTGTGTTCAGATAGTCTGTTTACACCAGTCTGAGTTCTGACTGGTAACTCAGAGGCAAAACAGGGAGAAAAATGTTTGCTTCTCTGACCAAGCACGGTTTGAATAAAATGGAGAGATTTACAAAGCACCTGCCGCTGTAGCTTCTGGCTGAAGAAACACCCCAGAAAAATGGAAACGTCTTGGTTTGACTAAAGTTTGTTGTTAACCGGAGTTCACTGCATTAGTATCCATAGCAACAAGCATCACAGTTGGCTACCTTCACGTTGAGCATAGCCTGCGTGCCGCTGAGTGAGCTGAGAAGCATGGTTTATCGATTGTTTTGTGGTTTACTGGTCGCCTTTCAGTGTTTTACTCACTAACCTCTTTACTGATGGACCAGGTGACATTTTCACAAGCTTAAGTTTTGGTATCAGAAGTGGGGAGTACACAGCGAAGTAAAAAAAAAAAAAAAAACAAGTATACATACCACAGACACTTTATTAGAAAAATGACCACTAAATTGATGTACCGGTACTTATACTTTCCACCACAGCTTTTGATTATTTTGGGGGCAGCTGTGGCTCAGGAGGTAGAGCAGGTAGTCTCCTCACCAGGTGGTTGGTGGTTTGATTCCTGACTTCTCCAGTCTTCCTGTCAAAGTGTGCTTGGGTAAGACACGACCTCAAGTCGGTGGCTGGAAATGTAATAATAATTATAGTAAATACAGCTTTGAATTTGCAGAATGTGTAGCAAAGTACTTTATAAGTTAATTTACTCTTTATCAAGGGGCACGTTTTCTAATACAGTTGTTAATTTAGTTGAGATTGTTAAGTAAGGAGAGATTCCTGCACATCTCAGCCTCGACACGCTCCATCAACCACATCTGTGTGTAAAATTAATCCGATGTATTCTATAGCCACAATAACTCTGCCTGCTTTGCTTTTCTATGACCGACCAGTTGACTGCTTGGTTTGCTGACAGACTGGTTTACTGGCTGGCTAATGACACCGCATGTTCATGAATTAATCTGCAGTCCAAGCCAAGTGAGTCAGTGGAGCTGTTCATCTGACAGGACACCAAGCTGCGAAGTCCAGAAGAACAGACACACGCTCTACACAGGCCCAGTGTGTAGCTGCAGGGTTCTGGCGGTCCTCTGGACGCCGGCAGAGACACATGGCTCGGTGACTCTGTTCTCGTCGTAGCCTCGGGGAACAACGCATGCCTCAGCCAAGCCCTGAATATCACACACTGGATTTCAGTCCAAAGGCATGACAGTCACTGAAACATCCAACTGTTCAGAGAAGATTCTATATGCCAAAGATCATTAGTTCATGGTATGAGAGTACAGCTGCTTGTGGTCAGTGTCCTGAACACCTGTACAACCTGCAGCTCTTCTTCTGAACCATGTAAGGCTGACTCTGTGTTCACACTCAAATCAACATTTGGATCAGCTTATACTATATATAATATGCAGTGCATTTAACCTAAAGCTGAAGTAGAATACAGTATCATTATCCTTGATTTTTGACACTACCAGAGTGTAATTAGCTTCTCCTTCTGTGGTTTTACATGCAGGCTCCTCATGAGGACCTTCACTTTTCACAGCTTGCTGCTGGGAAAGTAAAGCTCTAAACTGAGCTGTTTGCTCTCGGTACAGTAGAGCCAGGTGCATGACTTCTGTTTATTTTGTCACATATGGCTTGTTGACTCAGTGACGTCAGTCTGTCATTCACATGTAAGAAATGTTTGCGCTCATGTTGGAGAGGGAAGACAAATTTATTTTGGTGGCAGTCTTAAGTCTTTGTTCATTGTCTCAGTTGGTAACAGTTGATTAATCATTGCCTAATATTCCAACATAACGGAGTCTTTACATTTGCCTTTCTTCCTTTGCTGTCAGTGAATTTGTAGCATTGCTTGTGCAGTTTTGGGGAAACACCCAGTTTTCCACATGCTAATGCCCTGTCTAGCATTGCTCTGTAGCCCCTTCCTGCCTCAGTCTTGCAGATATCTTGGTGTCTGATAGAGATGTATGATTCTGTCTCTACCACATAATGGATCTGGGCAGTTTAAGTGCTTAGCGTCACTTTTTCACTGGATACCTCATCTTGCAATGAAACTCTGCTTTTGTTAGTGTCATCACAAACCCTGCCAGCTGCACATCTCTGCATTCAGCACTCTACAGCACTGGGAAGCTTTGCTGTTCAGCTTTTCTCCTCCGGATCTTCAGTCTGTCTTCCTGTCTATCTCTGATTGATGTCTGACAGAGGAGCTGGGGCCGTACAGACCGGACTGCACTGCGAGCTGCTATTGATTCTTTTTCACTTTAGCCATAATGAAGTATTGGTCTGCCTCAGAGAGTGTCAGCAGCGCTCAGCCGGGCAGCAGGTGAGAGGAGCCCCGAGACATTGGACTTAATTACAGCTGGTCCTTGTGTATTCAGCTTCCCTTTGAGCTGCACTGATGGTGCTGGTGTGTGGTGGTGGTGGATGAGGCTGCAGTGACAATGAAGTTAGAAAAGAAATGATATGTGTTTGTTTATCACCAGAAGTAAATGTTCAGAGGTGGAAGACATTCTCACATCCTTTACTGAAGTAATACAAGAGTCTACAAATACTCCATCTCATATGAATGTCCAGCATCCATAGTCCTGCTTAAGTACTAATGTAAGTACAAAAGTGTTATTGGTAAAATGTGCTTCAACTTTAACAAGTAAAGATAACTTCTGCAATAATATCTGTCAGTTTAACAGTTATTTTCATTGTCTGTTGATGTGAGAATCATTTTTGAAATCGATCATTTAGTCTATATTTTGCCAGTCATAATTCTAAAGAGCCAAATGTGACATTTTCACAAATCTGTTTTGTTTGACCAAAACTCCAAATACCTCAAAAACATTCATATTACAGTGTTGTATGATAAAGAAGCGCTTTAAATCCTCTCATTTCAGAGGCTGGAGTCAGAGAATATTTGGCAGTTTTTTCACTAATATTGCTTGAAAATGTATTGATCTATTAATACTTGGCAGTTGTTTTTCTGTTGATTCCCTAGAGGCAGTCAGCACCTTTGTACTTATTCCACCAGTGTGACTTGTTATGGAACAACACATCCTAAATGGCTCAAATGGAAATGTTGATGCTTGCAGACTGAGCTCATTAACAGGCATGTTGTTGTCAATGAATTTCTGCTGAGCACATTTACAGGTCATCAGGTCCACAGACGGAGACTCGAATACAAGTCTGATTCTCCAGTCAAAAGCGACTTAAGCATTATGAGCATGCAGGTTCTGCGCATGTTGGAATACATATCAGGAATGTCCCCGAGGCCCTCATTTCTCATGCACACGTGCACACTGGAAACATGTGGTTGTGGAAAAACCTCTGCATTATTTATGGTGTGCTGTCAACAAGACGTGCCTCTTAACTGTCGCCTGGTCCACAGGAAACCAAACCTTTACCCCTGCTGTTAGGGTTGTGAGAGAGCGGCGTGGAAGCAGCACTCGCTGGCCCTGTTCTGTGATTTCTGACTGTATTAAAATGTTGACGGAGGTTTGAGGTGTTACCTCGAGACGTTTGTTCCGAACTGCCACAAGACACTTATTTACTTGTCTTTAGCCCATTTTACTCTGCCAGTTCCAGGCGGGATTATTATTCCATTGTGGTATGAACAGAACAGCATGGTGCCACACACACAGGATGCAGAAAGTGCATGCAGATTGTTGTACTGTCAGCCTGCTGGCATGTCAGTGGCTCTTTCTTTCCAGTCAGCCCCTCTTTCTTATCACTCACTCCCCTCCCTTTCATGTCCTTTGAGTTCACTATGATACAGACGTGCACACAAAGCGTCCAGATAGTGAGTCAAGGCAGGAGCAACTTGCCCACAGTATGACAGATTTTAAGATATTTTAAGATTTCATCACAGAATGAAGCAGAGCAACTGCTGACCCATACTAAGAACCATCTGGCTGACTGGTGGAGCGTTCTTCCTTCACTCTTGACAATCAAGACAAAGGGAAACGTGGAGAGAAAGGACAGATGTCCTGCAGCAAAGGTCCACGGTTGAAGCAGGAACGTTGTGATTAGGTGACCACAGGGCTGCGAGGATACACAAGAATGTTTTTGACCATAGGAGCAACATATAGTCATGTTTAAGACTGCTGAAGGTAAATTTAGGATGTCAAACACTAAAGCTAAGCAGCTGTGGACTGATGAAGTGAGGGGGAACATATCGCTGTATCTTTTTCTAGCCGTCCTCTCACTAGGATGTCATTTCCTTATAAACATCCAAGCAAAGAAACCATCTGTTGCTTTGTTCAAAGACTGTTCAATGGAATGTGTCTGTTGTAGGGATCAGACCTGTGCTCCATTCCACCTTAAATCCAGGGAAACATTGGCTCTCTGTTGGTCTGCCTGAAGGAGATTTAGCTCTGAGCACACAGCCCATAAATGGCCACAGTCCACACTGAGA
>NW_018128234.1:394089-411639 GCF_001952655.1 Monopterus albus | reverse complement strand
ACAGAGTACACAGTAAATTGTGAAATGTGGAAAGAAAGTCAGAAAGGGGAGAAATCGGATCGAGATTAAAAATAGGAGAGGAAGGAGTGCCAAAGGAAATGAAAGAGAAGAAGAGAGTGAATGAGGGGGAAAGTGAGCTGTTAGCCAAGGCAAACACAGGAAACACCAACGCTGAAAAAGGATGGACTGAGCAGGATCAGCTAAGATCCCCTGCCTGCTCACAGCGTCCTCGAGTGAACTAAGGGGAGAGGCGCTTTTATTCTGCGGAGGTCAAAGGTCACAGTTGGAGAATAGACTTGTCACCTGCTACACTACCTTTGTGGTTTAACATTACACTTGTATAACATTGTTGGGTTCATGATAAAAAGTCAAAAATTAAGATCAGAAGTGATGCAGTGAACACGGATATCATCATTTTTTATTTTGTGTATTCTGGGCCTACATTACCCACAGTGCAACTGAACCATTAACAACTCTGTCAGAGATGTTTTGTTAGGAGCAGCCAATGTGGCCTGGAGCCACAAGCCTGCAGCAGAGTCGAAGATGCTCACTTCTTTCTAAAGAGACGGATTCCGGTACTTTTCACACTTGGAGTCTTCAGTTTCAACTGTTGATTTTTTTCAGCATTATACAGTGTTTTCACACATGCAGTAGCGCTCCCCAGCTCACCTCTAACTAGTCTGTGTGAAACCACTGGACTTCAACTTTATAACCTCTGTTCAACTTGGAGACTCCTACAAGTCTCTCACACTAAACTATCAGGTGGGATAGTTTGAACAACTTTAACTGACCTGCCAGGAGTAGACAGTGCCCTATGTAGCAGTTTGTTCATACGCAAATAATGTGCATATGCATGTACTGTAGTATATGGGTCTCTCTGTGCTCGTTAGTGTTTAAGCTGTGTTTTGTGCAGTAAGACACATACTGTATATTTGCTTGGGGACATTTCTTGCATGAGGTGTGTGTACGCACGTTGGTGTGAGTGTGTCTGGCCAGAAGGGCCCTGTCAACCTGAGCACAGTGCGAGGTGAAGTGACAGAATTGGCAGCATACTGGGCCCTGCCTTAATCTGGAGGTAAATGGAAGGAATCAAATCAACAATGTATAGATATTAGTATATTTTTTATTTATGGTCACCTGGCTCCTGCAGAATGCATGTTCTTTATAGTTTTATTGATAATTTTTTAAAACTTAATGTTGACTATTGTGTCCTTGTAAGTGTGTAAATCAATACTGACTCATTTCTTAAACACTCTCTTTAAAAGTTATGTTCTTCTTTGGGACATTAAGTAAAAATGGAGCAGGTAGTGTGAACACGGTGCTCGATGAGTTCAGGTTGAGATAAAAGTAAAACTGAGGAACGAGGCGATGCCTGGTTTGAATGCCATACGGTAGGTACAGTGCAGTGAATGGCGGGCTTCTTCACATCGATAGGGCCTGTTATTTAAACTGCCGGAGGCTTGATGGGAGACATGCCGCAGCCCCTCCAGCCTGCACACCTCCAGGCGCTTATTCCTCCCTTCACACATTCTCCAGCTGACAGCCACAGATAAGAACTCTTAAAGGTCGTGTGTGAGTGTTGTGCTGTGTGTGTGTGTGTGTGGTCCAGATGGACTTATTTCAGCTGACACCTGATTTGGGAAGTGTGAACGTCTTGATTTTCAGTTCTGGCTTTTGAGAACATGTTGAGTGTCACATAGGTTTAATGACATAGATTTGAGAACTGTGTGCCATTGTTTAAGGATCGGTTCTACTTCTCATTCACTGCCACTAAAAATCACAGTAAGAGGGAAGTAAAATCAGCTGTTGCCATTAGGATTTTGTCGAGTTTACTTGTGAGGTGTATCATATATCATCTTATTAAACTGTGATGGAAAGTAACAAAGAAACTAACATTTACTCAAGTACTGTACTAAAGTACAATGCTGTGGTGTCTCTGCTTGAGTATTTTCATTTTCTTCTAATTCATACTTGGACTTCACTACATGTGAAGTAAACAGTCTGAGTACTTCTTCCACCATCCATCTATCTATTATCTTTACCGCTCATCCTAATGAGGGTCGTGGGGTGCTGGAGCTGATTCCAGTGTGTGTGTATGTATGTGAGTGTGTGTATACATAAATACATACATACATACATACATACATACATATATACATACACACACACACACACACATGTGTGCAGCATAATAGCTAGTGGCAAATAAAATAAAGGAGTAAATTAATGTGTTTCTAGTAGAAGGAAGATTCACCAGTAATAGAAAACTGGCAAAACCTAAGAGAAAAGACCTCTTTTACTGAATTTTAAACAAGTTTAGTTGTGCAAGTGACCCACTGTATAGTAATGTATGTAATGAGCTGCTAACCAGCATGTTGCTAGTTAATGTGCACATGCCCCTCAGCCGCGACCGTGCTCCTGCCATGACCTGCCTTATGAGATGCACTTTTAGTTCAAACCGTTGGATTGAAAACAAAACTGCATTTATCACGATCCCAAAGGCATATGCTTGATTGTGTGAACGTTTTCATTTTAATTTAGCATCTATGTGTGTTAAATATAATAAGTGCTTGAGTCCTCCTATGGCTGGTGTGTTGAGCTCAGATAATCCTGTGCGAGGTCTGTGGAGGTGTGGACAGTGTCTGTCAGATGTAGGGGTCAGACAGAGAAGCTGAGAAAAGAGAACATGCTGGAGATCAAATGAACGATGAAAGAGAGCACAGCGTAAAGGAGACACACAGTAGGTCAGGCTGCCGGGGGGGTGGGGAGGGGTGGAGATGAACCCGCTTCCCCAGCAGGAGGAGGAAAGGGACTGCAACAGTTGTTGTTCCAGTGCATGTTAGTGCTGTTTTAGTCAGCATTAAAGATTGATGAAGAAAAAGAGGCTGGCTGGACGTCTGTGTAGGACACTGGTGGAGACGGTGGTGGTGCAGGGAGGAGCCGGGAGGAGCTGAGCCAGTCCACGTCCTGCAGAGTGGCAGATTCACTGCGCATTGACCGAGGTATGAGAAGATTAGTTCTACAGACTGTTCTCTGATGTGTCCTGCTCCATGTTGCTGCTGCAGCGCTTTATTGTCTCGGGGAGAGGATGATGGTGTGCGTCTCCTCAGTAATGTCACATGACTAATACTATTATTTTAAAATATTTAAATGTCTTGAAGGGTCCCTGGATGGTCTGACCACTAGTGGTGCTACTGAGCAATGTTTTTATGAGTGGTGGTGGTGTTTGTATGTTCTGTGCGGATTCACATGCATGCACACATGCACAGTGTTGATGTGATTCTCATTCCTGTTGTGGCTTCACTCAGTTTCACTGACTGACAGCTGTTGACAGTAAGTTGCCATGAAATGTATCAGCCTGTGAGCTAAAGGCAGGGAAGAAGAAAACAGCTAGTTAGCAAACATGGATGTAAATCATGCACATTGTAAAATACTTTCTAAGTACTGGCTATAAAAATTGGTAGCCACTGACTTACTTGTTTCATTTGAAGCCTTGTTAGAGGCCCGAAGAATCGACAGTGTCCAGTATTTGTCTAGTACGAAGCAAACCTTTGAGAAAAGTCAGAAAAATGTAAGCATGCTTCTGTCATACAGAAGCATGCTTACATGCCTCAGATTTAACCTGATTCCCTGTGTGGGGGCTCAGGCCCATAGATATAGTGAAGGTGTTGTGAGAATGCAAACCAGTCAGTTGTCATCGCACTGAGCATCTCACATATCACTGCCCACTATATTTAGCATAAAACAACCTGATGTAAAGCTTAAATGTGATACGGGTTCAGACCCGGTGAATGATGTGATCTAGATGTGGACCTGCTGTGTCCTGGGTCTGTCAGCAGTGGAAATAAACAGCCACGAAAGGTCAGAGATGGCAGTGGTGCTTTTCTTTTAAAATTCTTTAGGCTTCAGCTTGCATTCATTTGTTTTCTGTCCCTGCATCAACTTTTAAATTACTGCAGAAAATTGTTTGTGAGCCAGTAGAGAGTTTTCTCAAAATTTTTCTTGTTTTTGTATCTCAGCAGCACAAATCACAAATTTGCCCCGAGGGTTAAAAATCTGTACAGTATTTAACACCCTCTGTCCTTAGACCCTCGACTCAGATTAGGAGAAACTCCCCCCAAAAAATGGAGTACACCAGCAGTATGGAGAGTTCAGAAAGCGAGCCTGCTGTTGAAGGTCCTCTCTCTCTGCCCCCGTTGTCATGTTGAACTAATGTTGATCATAACAGCAACAACAACATGAACCATTCCACTGAAAGATGGATGGATAAAAGTGTGGATGGAGGAGTCACTTGTGTTCCCTCGGTGTGGTTTCCCCTCAGCAGGTGGTCCTGTGAAGGGAATGTAATGACAGACTGGCAGAGGAACCCCTGGTATGCTGATGATGCATCTCTCTACTGTAAATCACTGGCGCAAATCCTCCAACCAGGAACAGCTGTGCCTGTTCTCCTGCATGACGATGACTCTATCTTCATTTGAAAGGAGGTCATGTAGCTCAGGTTCTATCTGTTGTTGGCACCTGGACATCGCTTGACGCCCTCCCAAGTCATATTCTTCATAAATGTTGGCAGTCTATAATTTTGCCATGCTGATTGTTCATAGTGTATGAATATGCTCTGCTCTGTACACACATCTGTCCAACCCTCCTCAGCTGCTTGTTTTTCTCTGTACCCTAGTTGTTTTTAGAGCCGGGGGTGGCATTTTATACTTGAAATTGGGATTGTCACCCCAATTTCTCCATGACACGTCAGATCAGTTTGTCAAGCTAAATAACACAAGCTGCTTTGACTGGACCTTTAAATCCTCAAAATACTGGTAAGGGCAGTGAAAGTTTTGACTCTGCATGTCTATCTGTATTCTGTATGTTTCCCCTGTTCTGCTTATTCTATTCATATCTATTATATTGCCAAAGGTATGTGGACACGGCTGCTCACATGCTTGGGGCCATTTGTCCTGGTTTTTGCCTCAGAGTCTTTCAGTTCTAATGAAAGGAAATCTTACAACATACAGTACACTGATATTTTAGACAGTGTTGTGCATCCAGGATTGTGTCAACAGTTTTTGTTTGTCCCCTTCCTGTTTCAACACTGCCATGCTCCATAAAGAAACCATCATCACCACCTCTGCTCACTGTGGGCCAGACCTCATCACCCGACATCAGAGTTGGGCCTGTGGTTGAATTGGGAGCAAATCCTAGCTGGATCAACATCTGGTGGGGAGACTAGAAAGAGTGATGGCTGTAATAGGAGCATATTAATGGCTGTGGTTAGAATGACATGTTCCACAATCATATATGATTGTATTACAGAAGTGTCCACATACTTCTGAAGTGGATCTTGCCTTTGTCTCAGCTTCTTCCGTCCTCCTCAACCAGTCTCTCTGTTTGCTTCATTGCTGTAGTGGTTGCTAATCTTGTCTGGTGTGAGGGAGCGCTGGCTGCTCAGAGAGGAGGTGTGGCTCTCTGTTTAATAAATAACACCTCCACCTCTGGTCTGCCCCTCTACATCAATCATTATCTGACCAAGAAGAGCAGTGGCTAGCCTTTAAACCTCATCCTCTAAGCTTTGAAACGAAATGCTAAACTTAAGAATTTAGCCTGGAGATCCCACACTTTTAGGATCAGTGTCACGCTGTGGTTCAGTCCCAAACTAACTGCTACTCGATAAGCTATTTAAGATGTACTGTATATGTTGAAAAGATGATTTGTAGGGATCAATTCTGCTCTTTTTGAGGGCATAACAACCAAGCTAAATGTATACTAAGCTTGAATTCTTCAGATTCATCCAGAACTGACACATGATCTGAGAATGATCTGATTTAAACCACTGAACCTTTAACAACATTTTTACCTTCAGCTCACAGTTAGCAACACAGATAACTGAATATTAACATTTGTGGTTAGATTTTTGACATGGAATTGCACCTTGGGAGTTTTTTGTCTCTTTTATGTGCACAAGTTTTTATCTTTGACTTTCAGAGAATCAGACATTCGCTGATTTCTTGTTGTTTGTGCTGTTTATATTTTGTACTGATGATACAGCCAGAAGAGCTTCACAGCCACCCGAGTATTGAATGGGTCCAACTGTCAGACACCTATTTGTTAATGCAGACAGGGATCAGGACCTGTACTTGAGAAACTCTAGAGACTGCATATTAACATGCTATGTCAGTGTTCAGCTAATGCATGTTAGCTTGGATAGAGTGACTTTAAATCAAAACTCTGCCTCTGAATTAGGGTTCACTTCCTCCATACTGAACTGGTAACTACGTCAAGTTAATGCTTTTCAGTACAGTTAAAAAACACAAAACTCCCGTGACTCCCCACCCACACTTGAAGCCAAAATCTAAAGAAGAATGGTACATCAGAACAGTCATTCATGCCTACCAGGCTATCATTGCTGCACAGGGGTCCGACCTTCAGGTGTTTCCTCTTCCCAGTTACTACAGGTGACCTTGCTGGGAACATTGTAAATTGATTCTCTGTTCATTCTCCTCTGATGGCGGTTGACTTTAGATGGACAGATTTTTCTGATAACGGCAGCCATACCCCCCCCCCCAGCCACAACCAGTCATCACAGTGCAGCAGGTTTATGTCCCTCTGTGATGGAGAGAAAAGGTTGAGATTTTGGACCAGAGAATTTTCTCTAATAGTAGACTAATGTAAACTTGTTTTATTGAACTTTCTTACTTGCAGGATAGCTAACAAGTCCAAAATAGGCCTAATATACAGTATCATAGTTGAAACTCTAATGGTCCTATAGAGGTTCAAATAGAATATCTGTGGTGCTAAATAATGACTTTATGAGACCAAACATGCTTAACACTTTTTTTTGTATGGAAACAAAAGAGCAAATTGTTGTTAGAGTATACCTAGAAAGATTTCAACTTGAATGATCTGAAACTATATTTGAGCCTCAGACAAACTTTGGAGTGTAGTTTTATGCAGAACAAGAACATTGTTTTTGGCCTTAATTTTTTACAGCGTCACGTTCAGGGTGGAACCTTCAGGCCGGTGTGGAGAGTAAGAACCATTAGAGCAACAAAGACCTGATCTCAAGTACATATGTGCTTGACAGTATTGTTTTAAGATCAGCTTGAAAAATCCTGAACCCAACCTTGAAAAAGACTGAGAAAAATGGAGCAAGCATGATCCTACCTTCTCTTTTATACTCAAAAATGTTTAACTGGTATCATCTTTGTAGTTGTAATCCAAGTACAACAGGCACATCTGTTCCCATGTTTAAGGGTTGCAGAGATTTGGTAGAGTGTAATCATAGATGTAATGTGATACAGGGATTGTAGAGTGTAGACGGTTTACACCTACTGTTGTTGCTCCTGGTGTACCGTTACCACATATCGCTTCAATCCGCCTGGAGTCCTGCAGCAAACATGAGCTGGAGCTGATAATGTGGCTGAACGTCAAACCCCTTGAGGTTCGGTTTCAGATCTGCTGAGAGAGCATGGAAGGCCACTGCCTCTGTCATAGTGCCAAACAGCCTGCTTTTTAAAGAACTGATGATAACAGTCTGGGGTGGGCCACCAGGACCATGATGTCTGGATTTCAAATGGGAGCAGAATGACAAATACCTCGGTGCAGTTCAGCCCAAAATGATCATTCAACCCATAGGAGAAATTAGGTCTGCACAAAAACTGTCATGCCACAGAAGTGTGTGTGTTGTGAAAATGTTAAGCTGGATCTAAAATAGGTGGTGGTTGATCTTAATGCTAATGCTTTATTTGGATTTCCTGCTTCAAGCCACATCATGTCAAAATTAAGCTTTTCAAGGTTTAAGGATTTTATTGTCAATTCACCATACGTGCAGGACATACAGAAAATCGAAATACCGTTTCTCTCTCACCTAGTATTAGGTGCCATAACATTTAGGAACTAAAATAGAATAAAAATAGAATAGAATAAGAACTGCATTAACATAATCATTTTTGTGGTGCTTCGATGTAAAATAAGAGGCTGCTCTATTACTCAGAAGTATCCAGTGGTTGTAGTTGTTTGTCTCCCTGTGGAATTATGGGAATTGGAGGCCTGTTGTTAAAGTTTGATTAGCATTTCCCAGTTAAGTGATAGGAAGAACCGAGGTCAATGCAAGTATGTGTGTCTTGGCTTGTGCTGTACAGTATGTGTGTTAACATCATCACCTTCATTCAAATAGGTGTGTGTTTGTCTTAGCAGGTCTGTGTGTGTGTGTGTGTGTGTTGGGGGGTATCTGGTCAGGATGTCTGTGTCCTGACTGGGTCGGCTTCTCAGTTTCGCTCTGATGCTTTCCAGCATCCTGTTTTCACACATGTACACTAACACACCACCATACAGACACACATCTGGATCCTCATTCCTCTGAAGCTGAAAACACGAGACCCAATGACTCCTGAGGCCACACAAGGTCTTGCACAACGTCACTTTTTTACACTTCAGAAAGAAACATGGTCGTCGGCGGTTACTGTCTTCTGACCTGGACAGTGTGCTTTAAACTAAGCTTGTGTAGACCAGTGGTGTGGTGCTGTGCAGTGAAGAACTGGGTTAAAGTTCAGTCTGTTCCTACTCCAGTTACACTCAGCTTGAAGTGCTTATTATGTGACTGACAAAGAAAAATTCTTTCTCATGCATTTGTCTGTGTGTGTTCAGCAGAGGAAGTGGTAGTTGTAGTAATCGTAGCACCACAGTGTTCATGCTTTTGCTGTGGCTTTAACACGTCATCACACAGGATCTAATAACTACATAGTGTGACTTTGCACATTTTGTGTCCATGTTTTATATCTTGCCTTTACTTTTTCTCATTCTTTTCTCCCTTCCCTAAAACTGTTCTGAGAGGTCCTCTATAAGACATTAAGTTTACTTGTGTTACTAGAACCAGTGATGGTAGTGAATGGCTAAAGAATCAATTTGTTAATTAGTCAGAAATAATAAAGATAATCGGAGGCTGTCTTCATTAAGGCTGCAGGTTTTCTGGCTGCAGCTTCTCAGATGTGAGACTGTCTATGTTCCACAGCACAGGATATAACATAACAAGCCGGTTCAGGTCAGGTTTGCCTGTCTGTCGCTTCACTAAGCTCTTGTAACACATTCTATTTTTACTTTTGGCCATTTCACAGATGCTGGGTGCAATTGATGAACTGATATAAACATTGAATGTGTTTGTAAGAGAAGTAAAATGCCCTGTATTGATGGCAGTAGTATTTGTGGTAGTGTTAAGAGTATAAAACTTCAATTAGTGGTGTTACCAGGTCATAACAGCCACTGGCGCGATGGATGGATGTCGTAGAGATCGTAAAGCTTTCTCAGACTAACCTGTGTGTTTGAATTTTACTAATAAAAGTGACTTAGCTTCACAGTCAGTAGAAGAGCCAGTTGTTGTGGTGTTAGTAATTTTTGTGGTAGAAGTGTTTGTGGTAGTCATTGTGTTGTAGTAAGGGTTTGTAAATCTACACTGAGTGCAGGTCACTGACCCAGAGCAGCAGGTCGACCAGTTTTCCAGGTAAACCTGCATCGTTAGGGGCGTGTCCCTCCACACCTGCCTGTCCCCGCAAGAGGAATAAATAAGCCCCAGTGACCTGTTAAAGCAGGTCCAGCTGTTTATCCTCCTCATCTAACGGTCAATGTGTTATTCAGACAACACTCGACTCAGCTGCCGCAGATTAATGCCACTAAATGGAAATGTGTTTAAAGCAGAACCATGGTGAGGGCCTTCAGTGGAACTGACTGTAAGAGAAACTCTTTCTGCTTTCAGTTTGATTAAAGATGACCTGATGATTCTGCTGCACATGATAGTGAAAGAACAGTTGCTACTTCTTTGGAGACATTTGCTCATTTTGTGTTTTTAAAGAAATGTATTGATGCAATGAAAAACGTACTGCTACAGTATTTGGCCATGCAGTTGTCACGTTTTCCGGATCCTTGCTGCTATGACTTCTGCCACCGCTTCAGTCTAGTGGAGGCAATGTTTGTGTGTGGTGCCCACTGCATTGAAAATTATTTTGGAAAACTCAGCAGCATTGTGAATATGTCAGAATGTAACATATTGTAATCACACAGATATTAAGGAAACTGTGCGATTTGACCGTGGCTCACATTTCAGGTAAATCAGTGCACGCCTGGCAGTTCAGGACCTCGGTAGTGTTCACACCGGAGCTGAATGCCTGTTACTTGTACACATCAGCACAGAAATGTCATGTGTGCCTCCGAGACACAGCAGCCATTATTTACACCTTCACAAAAGGACCAGAGCTGTTGTGTGGTCTGTTTAGTAATTACAGAGCAACTGATAGGGACACAGTGAAAAGAGAAAGGCCGGATACCATAGAGAGGCTCGTGTTTCCTAGCACACAAACCTCTGTCTCACGTCTTTCAGCACAGGTTTTAAAATCTCCCCTGAACAACAAAAAGCAAATACAGGAGGTGAAAGTGCAACACCGTGACGATGGCGACCACTGCCAGTTCTTTCTTCTGCAGCTTTTGCTTCCCAGACTGTGGCTTGGTGTGCGTAGACAAGGCTGCTGTGGTGAGCGTGTCACAAATCAGGACTCTCTCTCCTCAATCAATGGGTCTGATTTTTGTCTGAGCATGAAACAGACCAGCTGCTGT
Source organism: Monopterus albus (assembly GCF_001952655.1). Taxonomy (NCBI): domain Eukaryota; kingdom Metazoa; phylum Chordata; class Actinopteri; order Synbranchiformes; family Synbranchidae; genus Monopterus; species Monopterus albus. The sequence continues at coordinate 401,046 of NW_018128234.1, read as the reverse complement.
GAGGCAAATTGTTAAGGTGGGGAGTCACGGTGTGCGAGTCCTGCATCCGTGTGTTTTTGTGTGTTGCTATCTTTGGTTGCATCACTCGCCACCTCCCTTCTCAACTGAATTGAATTCATTAGTGTTTATTGGCATGAATGTTACATGAGCTGAGCTGCTGAAAGAAGTGGAGCAGCAGTTTATCATGGCAAAAACAAATAAATGGCTGTAAACATCTGCCTCCACCCCGCACTCTCTCTCTCTCTGTTCATTTCTTTACTTCTCTTCATCTCTCGGTGCAGCAGTGGCTCATGGGAGCAGCCCCCGAGCGACCCTGTGGGATAAATCCATTTTAGAAACCTGAATTATTGACAGACAGACAGTGGGAGAAAAGGTGGGTAAGAAAAACATGTATTCAAAGAGACAGGGGCTCTCAGCAGGGAGCAGGGAGGGAGGCAGGCAGGAGCCTCCCAGAAACGTTGCTCATGTTGAGAAAGTAATGAAATCTGAGCTACTCTTCATCCCCCTCCTCCTTGGTTCCTCTTCCCCTGGCACCACACATGTATGGTGTTAAAATGACAGCAGGAAAAGGCAAAGCTGCAATTGTTGATGATTTTTTTTTTTACTCTGTGTCTTTCTGGTGCACAGAGGTGGATGACAAAAGTCATGGGTGTGACTGAGTAGAGCCCCATAAAGGTCCCATGTGTGTTCTTGTGTAATAATTTCACATGTGCAGTGGCTCTTTTTGTAATGTGACCAGAGGCTGGGATAGTTGTGAGCACATCCACAGAGCTCAGTGGAGCACTGTAGGTGCTGCTACTTGTCTCCCTGCAAAAGAGAGGTGGCCTCTCAGCGAGCCTACCCTGAATAAATAATTTAAAAAAATAGCCTGTTACTGAAGCTCTCACAGCAGAAATGTTTACTTTATTATTTATTCTAGTTCAGATCAGATCACATAAGCGCCGTGCCCACACCCACCTGCCTTCTTCTTAGTAAAAGGCACAACATCAAATGCTCCATATTTGAATGTTGTTTATTTTGACCCCTGGCTCTCTTTCCTCTGTGTCAGTCTTAATCATCACGTTATTAGTTTTGTTCAGCCATAATCATATAAACACAGACATCTGAAATGGAGAGTTAGTGGAGGTGGGTTTCCAGCTGTGCCCTGTGCAAACAGCAGCTGCTGATTCTACAGGGACAAGGAGGAGGAGAGCCAGAAGGAGGTGAGCTGAAAGTGGGCGAAGCAGAAAGGAGAGAAGATGTTTGTTTCTGTCTTTGACAACACTCTTCCCTCCATCGCTTCATTTCCCTTCACTGCTCCAAATCATCTGGCTGGACTTTATTTATTTACTCTTTTTAAAGAAAAATCTGAGACGAATGAGAAGGTTGTGGAAATCCTGTGAGGAGGCGGAAGAGGCAGTAGTGGTGGTAGTTGTTTATGGATCTTAATGGACTCATCTAAATGTAAATTAGTGGTGAGGTGGAGACAGGGAGTCTACGTGTCCGTCTGCTACTGCCGGCACGGCAGAATGCGTAGAAAGAGCCAAATAGTGTCCGTTTAGAGTTCAGATCACTTAGAACACTGTGCTGTACTGTACTGGCAAGAACGTCAGTGGAGGCTGAGGAACAGTGTTCACCCAGAGGTGAGTGACCAGCATTTTGGTTTGCAGACATTAATTCAATTGAGTTTTATTTGTATAATGCTAAGTCACATTTCTGACAAGGATTTTAGATTTTGAGGTCAGATGTTGAGGGGATGCTGGGAACTTTATGGCAGAAACATTCTGTGATGCAGCCAGCGATTACATTGGTAAAACACCTGTCATTTCCAGGAGACGGGGTTGTTAGGTGAGTGTGCTAATCACTGAGCCGCCTGGTTTGAAAACATGTTGACTGTTATCTGCTCGATCTGCTTTATGATCTGAGTGTTTAGTCCCCAGCTGCCCTGTTAGCAGGTCGAACAGGGATTTGGTTTGTTGATATCCACCCACCACTACAACTTGTAAGTAAGAGTTTGTGTACACATGTGTCTGTGGGCTGGGGGATTAGCCATATTAGCCATGCTAGATACACACATGTGGCCGGCACAGATGCTATGGAAACTCAGTCTGTACAGATGGAATGATTAGGGTCACCAGAGGTGTTTAGGCACCAGCTCTGTGTGTTTGTGTGTGTGTGTGTGTGCGCGCGCGCGCTCGCACTTAGCTCAGGCTTCTCGGCTCCCAGTATTGTGTGTTTGTGTCGGTCTCAGGAATTCACGTCTGCAGGATGATGTAACGTTCATGATGTAACGTTCGAGTTGTTGTTGTTTTAGCAAAGTTATTTGGAGCTGATTTTTGTACCACTTTAACCTCCATAACTCCTGAAACATTCAAACTAGGTTTAACAGTTTGAAATATTTCTCCTAATTTGTTCCAAACGAGGGAGTGACTTTGCAGCATGGCAGCAGTACTGAAATACACATGTAGAAATGCAGCGTGGCAGAGAGCAACAAGTCGAATCCCAAATGACTGACACTCAAAAAAGGCAGCTTGTTTTTTGATGAACTAATCAATTTGTTGTTAACATTACAAGCACTAATTTAGTCTTCGAGACAAATGGAGTTTGGTGTGATGAGTTTCTCATTTTACCACAAAATTTGTATTTATTTTTTTGGTTGGTCTTTGCCTGCTCACTAGATGACACACAGTAAAGACCTAACCGCATTTTGGATCCTAGAATCCATTCTTAAACAGTTTCTCATTTTACCACAATTTTTTTTTTTATTTATTTTTTGGTTGGTCTTTGCCTGCTCACTAGATGACACACAGCCTGATCTTTAACCAAAAGTGAGCTGATGACTTTGCGTTGTTGGGCATATTTCAGTTCAGAAGCTTCAGCTTTTTTTTTTTTTTTTTTTTCTTTTCCTCTTGTGTTATTAATCAGTTGACTGTGGAAAACACAGTGAAGAGAGAAAGAGGGGTGATGTGCAGCAAAGTCTTCTGCCAGGTTGAGATGTGACTGATCAGGGCATCCATATAGAAACTTTACTTTTCTATAAAACACTCGTCAAATAAATACAACCAAATGTCACTTATTCAATTTCAGTTTATTGTCTTTTTGGAAATTATTTTTGCATCTGTGGCACACAGACAGGCAAGTACACTATACATTAACGCAACACAGATGAGCATACACACCCCATTCAGTCATCACACACATCACAGTAAACCACAATAAACCATCACTCACAAAGATTTGTCCAGCAGTTTTATACTGGATGGTATGAAAGTTCTCTCGGCATGTGCAGTACCTTTTGTCCTATGCAAAGGTTAAAAAAAAAGAGGTTTGATCCCCACGCTTTGTTTTTAGAGATGATGCTCATGTCCTAAGAGACCTAGAGGGTGAATTTCTTGCATCTTCCTTATTCGATGTCAGTTTGAGTTGACTTGCCTGCAGTAGAACCGACCCTGTGACCTTCCCTTTACCAGATCTGATCATTTGATCTACTTCACCATCAGCTCACTCTGCTGGCTGACTTTCCAGCATTCCTTCTACAGTGTTTCACACCCAGTTCCTGTGGTCACATTAGTCCGCGTTCCTTGTCACGCCCTTTGTTTTCATATTTCTGCTGCCACACAGCAGAAAATTGACTCTGAACTGTAGGAAATGCGAGTATTATTCTTTCACAGCCCCAGTATTAAGTGGGATCGGGTGTGGGTTGAATTGTTGAGGGGAGATGTGTGGGAGTCAGGGAACATCTCACTGCTCTCGGTGTCATTGTGATTGCTGTTTATAGAAGATGACATTTTGAAAGAGAGAAGTCTTCCAGGTTTTTGGCTTCTCCTTCAGCTGTAAAATGATGGGGACCTCTGCCACCACCCTCACTCATTATACTGTGGTGAGGAGTGGGAAATAAACCTCTGCTTCTTAAACCGGAGTTCATATTTCTCCTGGAGAAGGTTCAGGCAGTATCACAGTGTCAGAGACTCAGAACTGGGAGGAAAGGATGTCTGACGTGTCCTTCAGTTGTGTTATTAATCACCTGCCCATTTTGATCTTCTAATAACCAGCAATGTAGTGCGCTCTGAGCAAGGCTTTCTTCTTGTTTGGTGGTCTAACTTTAATGTTTGCAGCCATGTTTGATTTGGGCTGAGGCCTTGATGCATCGTTATTCACACTCGAGGTTAAAGCTGTTTCTTCACCACTATTCACACACCACGCTGCGTGGGAGTCCATTAGTGAAGTCACATGGTAACTGTCAAATGAGCTGGAGTGGCACGGAGGGAGATAATGAAAGACAGAAGAATAAAGGGTGGAAGGAGGGAACAGAGGTGGACGAGAGGCCATGTTGTTCTGAAGGCCAACACTCCTCTCAGATTAATACCACATTGTTTCAGCAGCTCACACTGGTATTTCCTCTCAGTCGGGGTGCTCGGAGCTGTTGGGTGGAGTGCTGGGGAACGTAAGTACCTCGCCAAGATGCGCTGCAGCTGACTCTCGGCAGCACATGCACATAACTCTGTTGCTCTCACCGTGCCAGGCGAGAGAGGGCCGGGATGTTTCAGAGGGAGAGGCATCACTAGTTGTTAGGTGCTGGAGGGTTGATGGGTGGTCGACATTCCCAGGCCTCGTCTGTCCACTGGTATTAAATGCAACTACATTTTTGGCAACTTCAGGCTTGTGAGGAGCTCCGAATACAGTCACGGCAGCTCTGTGGCACTGCTGTGGACCAAATGGCTTCAGTAGCATCGCAGCTGCAAGTGGTATAAAAACCGCTCATCTCCACATGCCTGGCTCAAAACCGGATGAGATTAGTTTCTAGGTTTATACAGTAGGTTTTATCCAGCTGTGTGATGAAGATTATACCCAGTAAGTACTGATCTGGTGATTTGCCAAAAAAAGATGTCTACACTACTACTGTAAAAACTGGACCACATTTGAGCAACAAAGTAAATTTTTGACCTCTTAGCTCAAAATCCACTTGGTAGTGTTTTTCAGGGCTTTGGATCTGCACAGACCTGATCTGTTTTGGGAGGCTATAAGAGGCAGTTTGATGCTTATTTAAGCAGCATTTATACCATAAGGATTATATTTCACTGTGGAGCAGGAAAAAACATTCAACTTTCAACTAAATATTTTAACTTAGAAGCACAGACACACTAAAATCTGCAAACCACCAAATTTTCACTCTGTAAATCAGCCCAGTAAGAAGCACTTTAGTTCCATTCAGACTGGTCAGTTTTTTTTTAGATTTTGTCACAGATGTGTGTATTGTGGATTTTGCATCAATTTTTATGCATAATTTTGTGGGCTTGTCTATTTTAAGGTTTCACCGAGAGGAAAAAGGAAAAATGTAGAGCAACAAAAACTGTAGATCAAGTTAAAACCAGGGACCGGCGTCATGTGGTCACCACAGTCATGTGGTGTGCACACCATTCAGTCGGCCCAAATCCTCCTCATTGCTGGGCAATCACACCCGAAACGTAACATTAACTTTGACATGTTTGGCAGATTTGTAAATGTTTTCCATTTGTAATTGTAATAAATTAAGCCCAAGGTTGAGTGTGATATTCAGGGCAGGTAAACCTCCACGTTGGCTGTAGGAAGAAACGACACCCTGCATCAGTGGTGAGAGCGGAACCTAACAAGTGACTGAATCCTCGTGGCTCACATTACTACCCAGAATGCCATTTGGCAGTGAGCAGTGCAGTGTTGGTCCCAGGATTCCTGGCTTTACAGTTAGTACTTTATTTCCCACAAGGCGTGGGAGAGAAGCCAGTCGGATCTGGCTAATACTGTGTGTTGGTTCTGCACATTGGATTATACTTTTATCTGTATCTGTGTGTACTGTATATAATCTGCTGGGATTCAGACCACTCCAGTCCAGCCACAGCACACAGATTTTGGGCAGCTGTGATTATGGACAGTGATGTTTTCAAAGCCAGTGTAGTGATATAATCCAGGACTGAGAAGAAAAACTGGCAACAACTTTCTCAACAGCTCCTATTCACTTAAATGTTAGTGTGTCCAAACCTGTGACTGGTGGTGTGTGTACTCAAGCTGAATAAAAATAGTGAAATAAATGTATGAATAAATAAACAAAAGCCTACACTCTAACCCCTCTGGGCCTGATACTGACTCCCCAGTGAGGGAGCGTCGTTGCTGCTGCACCGCACCGCTCTGTGTTCTGCTGTACGCTTCCTGGCTGCCACAGCTGCTCCGACTCTTTGCTCCCCCTGAGATCACAGTCGGCTCACTGAGAGCCAAAGTCCAGGTCTAAACTTCCTCCTCCTCCTTTTCTCAGGGTTGCAGCTGGTGGATGTAATTGAATTAAGGAGGAAGCCTTTTCTTTTGGCTGTGGCTGCAGGAGCATGTGCTGTAGGTGCACAGGACCCTGAACCTGGACTGCTGGGGAAATGTAACATTTCATAAAGCTACAAAATATTTTATTTTTCACATTTGTTACTCTTTATTCTTGGAAAACATCTGCTGGACATTCGTGGTGCTCTTTAGCCTCACAGTCATACCGTCTGGTGCCAGTAAAACAGCGGTCTGTTAGCAAACTGAAAGTGACGGCTGAAGCGGTCAGGAGTTCAAGGGTTTCTGTGCAGGGGGGAGCACTTCTTCTGCACTTCTGTCCAAAGCAAGGGACAACTCTGAGGAGCAGAAAAACACCTGAACACATCACACCTGTTGCTTCCCTTTATTTGTGGAAATCTCATCACCACCTGTTGGCCTGAAGGGTTTGTAAACTCATTTAGTTCAGCCTTTTGTACACTGGGTCACTGCATGTCAGGTGCTGCAACATGAAGGGCTCCAGAGAAATGCACTGTAAAGAACCTATAATGATGTTGGCGAATTTTTGTGACGCATTGAGGATTCTTGTTTAGCAATCAGTGTATAACCCATACAGATCTGTATTTCACACTATACACTTTGTCACACCAGACTTACCAGCCTCTCACTAGCTTTAGGTTTGGACGTGCCCATTCCTGC
>NW_018128234.1:367485-394075 GCF_001952655.1 Monopterus albus | reverse complement strand
CACCTCTTTGTCATTGGGTTGATATTCAGCGTGTTCCAAATAACTGTCCCTTTATTACACTGGTTCCAACAGAATTTCTGAGTGAGTATGGTCATGTGATGATTTGAAGATGTGTTGTTTAGAGAGTTTTGGCTAGAAACTAGGTGGTGGACCTCCAAATCACTAGACCCTGATCGGGTTAACTCAAGAGTCCAAAATGGATCAGTTGCTGAGTTTTCCTTTTGCCAAATGTTATGGGAATCTCCATGTAGACCGATAGAGAAGCAAACCAATGCAAGGTTAGAAAGATAACCTTTTAGTTGCAGAAGTAACAGGTACCGGCCACGATGTGTTACAGCTGTGTAAAGCAGATTGAACCCAACCTTTTCTAGTCTCTCATCTGAAAACCACAGGATCATATTTCTTGAAATGAGCCAGTCGAGAGCAGGTGGGCTCCATTCACACATTTGTTTTTTGGGAAGTCTACATCGACTTTGTGGTCAGTCGGGGGTGGTACTGTATGTCTGAGTGGCCTTCTGATAAGGCTTCAGCACACCCAAAGTCCGCTAACCCCCAGTAGTCCTGCAGGGCTTTAAAGTGCCATTTTCATTTCCTCTAAAGCAGCTTTTGTTTGAAGGCGTATGGAACGCACTGGGCTCCCCCTGATAACGCAGCACTCTGTGCTGCAGGTTATCGACTGGCAGAGGCCTGAGCTGCAGTCATCTGTCGGCTATTCACTGAGCTGGGGTGCAGACCTTCTCACATGCCAGCTCATACTGGCTTCTTTCTATCTTTAATCTTTTCTCACCCAAAGAGCTCTCAGGTGGTTTCTTTCTTCGCTGCAGATGGCTGATGGTGGATTTGGAGATTATTTGTCATAATTTGGGCTAAAGGAAAAAGAAGAGGGGAGCTGAGGTAACAGGCAGGTCAGGAGAGAGGAGAGACGTGACACTAACACTTTGTTTTACAAAATATCAGCTGCTGGACAAACACTGGTGTATTTTATATTCTGCAGATGTTGGTTACTGTAGCACAGCTGTTAATTAGCTGCACTATCTCTCAGCATTGTCTCTGTGAAATTTGGGGCCTGACATGGTGTCAGCTAAGTGTGCATTCGTTTTTCTGTTTGCATTGTCATCACAGTTTTGGAGTGGTGACAAGTCAACAGCTTTGATAAGAAGAACTCATTGCAAGGACTCTTTAAAGATTTATAAATGACTTTTATAAACATGGAAATCCCCAGTAGAGATGTTTTCCTTCTGGCAGGTTCCATCCATCCTAACCTATGCTTTTTGTTCCTTCACCCCCAAACAGCTTCTCCTAAATCTCCCCCAGTCTACAGGAGCATGTACTGCTGACAGACTGGGACTGAGGGAGGTTCTGTTTAGACTCCACAGGGTAAACTGGAGGTCTCTCCCCTCTCAGCTCCGTTCCTATGATGAGTTAGTCCTGGGTTAAATCACATGACATGATGTTTTGGCCCCAGTTTTCTGCTTTTTCTTGTCTCATCTGTCTTGCTACATAGTGATTTTTATAGTAGAAATACTTGATCAAAGGCCAAACAGAGCTACTTACGATCTCCATGGTTTTACATTTATTTCAGGTGTGTTCAGAGAAAGGCAAGTAGCTGCTTTGCATGCTGCAATGATGATCATTGAGCACCTGAATCTTATTGAGGAAGTCCAGTTATTTCAGATTTTCTGCTTCAGACAAATGGACTCGCATGCTAAGAAAACTTCATTCCTGAAGGAGGCTCTTATTGTTTTCACTTGACCCACGTTCTTTCACACAGAGGTCAAAGGTCAAGATCAGGTGATGACAGACGACAAATTAGCATTGAGTTAAGGTTACTGCTGACAAACTGTCATGTCTGTAAACATGAGAGAGGTACAGTTTGTTTGGCTGGTTTTAGTGTCTCAGCCCTTAAGGTAAGTATGATCTGACTGACAGCCAGCGTTACCTGAAGCACAGCTGCAGGCTGTGTGTGTGTGTGTGTGTGTGTGTGTGTGTGTGTGGGCACAGTGGCACCACAGCAGTACTGAGCATCACAGGTTACCGTGTTTTATTTTGGGAATCTCTTCTGTATGGAAATTTGTACTCTCTCTCTCTCAGACACACACACACACACAGAGGGCGGTTTGTGGTGTCAGTTTGAGTAGCACTCAATCCTCTAGGCAGAAAAGACATTGGGTGGAGCAGCTGTAAGTGTTTGAGACCAAACAGCCAAAGCTGTTGTTCTTCTGACGAGCTCGGTCTCATTTTAAAGAAGATTGATACAATAATGTTATTTTGAAAATCTATTAAAATTCTTCTGGTTTCCTGAGAACACATACATCTCAGTCTGTGAGAAGCCTCATCAAAGAGCTATGTTTTTAGTCTAAACCATGCTGTGTTTACTGTAACAGGCATATGACGCTGAGTCTGGGTGATCTGCTGGAAAAGCTGACCCTGTGACCCAGATCCTTGACTGTCAGTCCGCTCCCATCACAAAACGAAACAGGGACTTCCCCCGAATATTTGGGTCGGTGTGGTGAAGCTCTGCGTCGTGAGAACACCGAGCCGCTGCTCTCTTCCTCCACCTTTCTCCCTCAGCCCCCTGCGTGTTGCTGTCTGTTTTTAATTCAACTGTAGGAAATGAAGTCACTGTGAAGGATTTGTTTACCAACAGATCACGTTTCTATTATGTTCAACATCCCCAGAGTTTCAGAACTTAAATTTAGGGTATTTTTGGATTTCCTCTTGCATTTGTGCGCGTGTCACATTATTTAATTTTAATAAGAAATCATTATACAGTTTTGAGTGGGCAGGATGTCAGCGTGCGCCTGATGCCTGGGTAATCAGACACAATGATCCCCAGTTTTAGAATAACTGAGAGCAGAGTTACAGCCTCGGTTGTTGTGTTGAGTGTGGGAATATTCTGACATGTTGGACTTTTCAGGAAATGATTGCAGCACAGCAGGGATCCCCTGGGGTAGAAAGGAATTTAAAGAAACATGCATCATCTACAAGAGCAGTTCAAGTGAGAATCTTGATGTTTTAGTGTTTGGCGTTCTCCATGTCAGAGATTGGCTGTCATGCTGTCATCTTGAATTTCCTTTTGATGAAGTTTCTGTTGGTTTTTTGTTACTGTTCATCAAGTGTGGCTGCTCATACAGATCACCAGGTTCTCCTTAGTTGAAACCAAATAGGCTACAAACAGAGAACTTCTGTAAAATGGTTGCACTTTTTTTTTTTTTGTTCCTTTGAGCTCTGAGTTGTAAATGAGGTGTTGCAGATGAACTTGTTGGTTCCTTCGGGGGAGTTTGTCAGTGATGCAAGACTATGAATTTGTTTGAGGAATTGCAGTAAGTTGTGCTGCATGCCGATGTTTGTCCTGAGCCCACTGAAGCTGCATTCAGTTCATTTTGCTGTCTGCTAAACGTGGTTTGGATGTTGCAAACACAAACATTTATTAAAGAGCTAACTGACCTTTTAGCAACATGCTCTCATGACCCAACAGCATTTAAAATTAGAGCATATATGTCTGGTCTTCCCATATTAAAAACACAACCTCATTAGTTCAGTTAGGTGCTGGCTCAGTGTGAGAATGTGAGGCAGGGCTGTTCTGATGACTTTCTAGGTGCTCATACTTGGTGTGAATGTTGTTTTATTTTATGTATCTTTCATTTAATGTGTGGAGGGTTAATGTTGAAACGTTCTTACACAGGCAAATGAGATGCAAATATTTCTGTAAAACATCTACAGAAAACTCAGTTTTAGCCAGTTTAAGGTGAAACTGAACCTACGGTTTAAATGTCAAACAGCCAAAAAGGCCTTTCCTCATTTTCAGCATCTATAAAGTGATTTTTGTTTCTCTTTATACAAAACACAAGGAAGTCAGTTTTCTTTAACTACAGGACTGTGTTCTCTGTTAATGAACTAAATATATTTACTGTGAAAATTTCATTTTAATGTGTTAATATTTATATCTGTATGTTTCAGATAACACAATATTAATTTAATCCATATTGGACCTGTTTTGTTGGCAGTTATCACCATAGCAACCACTAGAGATGGGAGTCAACACGCCCCCAGGGGTATGAGGGTAAAACCCAGAGGGAAGTGTGTGTTTATGCTTGTATTAACATGTGTTGTGGGGACATAACATCTGTTTACACACTCACAATGTGGCGATTTTGTTTTGGGGACAAGACCTTGCTATGTAATTTGTTCATTTGATTGGAAGAGTTGGTTTAAGTCTGGTATGTATGTGTGTTTCCTCTCTGTCACCTGCCTGAGAAGTACATCTGCAAACCAGTTTGTTTGTATTACTAAGCATCTTGTTTGGGCAGGCAGGATTAACTGTACCAACTGAGGACAGACAGTCCACTGCTGAAATGTGTGTTAACAGCAAAGGCAGCACCAGTAGCCAAACATCAGCGCACACCTTCAGCCCCTTGTGTGTGAAGAGGAGGACGACCCGCTCCTCTCTCAAACTGATAGGCTGCTTGTCTTTGTGCTTGTGTGTTAATTGAGAAAGTGTGTGTGCGCAGCCAGTGTGTTCACATGCTGCGCGGGGAGTACAGAGCAGGAGCACGAGGCTGAGTTTGACTACTGGGTCAGTGCTTTGTTCCTGCTGCCTGTTAGCATCATGCTCGGTGAGTAGACAGACTCTCTTCTGTGGCTTCATGTGCCACCTGTCAGCTGTGTGTGTGATATTGCACAGTTCTTTGCTGCACTGGTTGTTTTCTCATCAACAGAGTGAAGGTTGAGTTTTGTGTTTGAATATTACAAATGTCGTAAATGAATGTTGACATGAGGTGAAAGTTGGCTTGTGTGTTACTGAGTAGTATCTCCACTGGCACTGAACACATCACTTGTCCCTAGGAGTACCATGAGTCATAGTAGTGTTTGCAGTAGCAGCATTACGTCCTATTACTTCCAGCTTTTCTTCCTGTGTGTGATACTGTTTACTGTGTTTCTGTGCACACGTGTGTTCATGAGCCGTGCTGCGTTTAAGACAGACTGCTGCCTCTGCTTCTGTGGCCATTAAAGCTACACAATGACGTGCTTTTTACGTTGCCAATATCATTTGCTTTTGCTTGACAAAAAGAAAAGATTATACAGTGCCTTGCGAAAGTATTCGGCCCCCTTGAACTTTGCGACCTTTTGCCACATTTCAGGCTTCAAACATAAAGATATAAAACTGTAATTTTTTGCGAAGAATCAACAACAAGTGGGACACAATCATGAAGTAGAACGAAATTTATTGGATATTTCAAACTTTTTTAACAAATAAAAAACTGAAAAATTGGGCGTGCAAAATTATTCAGCCCCTTTACTTTCAGTGCAGCAAACTCTCTCCAGAAGTTCAGTGAGGATCTCTGAATGATCCAATGTTGACCTAAATGACTAATGATGATAAATAGAATCCACCTGTGTGTAATCAAGTCTCCGTATAAATGCACCTGCACTGTGATAGTCTCAGAGGTCCGTTTAAAGCGCAGAGAGCATCATGAAGAACAAGGAACACACCAGGCAGGTCCGCGATACTGTTGTAGAGAACTTTACAGCTGGATTTGGATACAAAAAGATTTTCCAAGCTTTAAACATCCCAAGGAGCACTGTGCAAGCGATAATATTGAAATGGAAGGAGTATCAGACCACTGCAAATCTACCAAGACCTGGCCGTCCCTCTAAACTTTCAGCTCATACAAGGAGAAGACTGATCAGAGATGCAGCCAAGAGGCCCATGATCACTCTGGATGAACTGCAGAGATCTACAGCTGAGGTGGGAGACTCTGTCCATAGGACAACAATCAGTCGTATACTGCACAAATCTGGCCTTTATGGAAGAGTGGCAAGAAGAAAGCCATTTCTTAAAGATATCCATAAAAAGTGTTGTTTAAAGTTTGCCACAAGCCACCTGGGAGACACACCAAACATGTGGAAGAAGGTGCTCTGGTCAGATGAAACCAAAATCGAACTTTTTGGCAACAATGCAAAACGTTGTGTTTGGCGTAAAAGCAACACAGCTCATCACCCTGAACACACCATCCCCATTGTCAAACATGGTGGTGGCAGCATCATGGTTTGGGCCTGCTTTTCTTCAGCAGGGACCGGGAAGATGGTTAAAATTGATGGGAAGATGGATGGAGCCAAATACAGGACCATTTTGGAAGGAAACCTGATGGAGTCTGCAAAAGACCTGAGACTGGGACGGAGATTTGTCTTCCAACAAGACAATGATCCAAAACATAAAGCAAAATCTACAATGGAATGGTTCACAAATAAACATATCCAGGTGTTAGAATGGCCAAGTCAAAGTCCAGACCTGAATCCAATTGAGAATCTGTGGAAAGAACTGAAAACTGCTGTTCACAAACGCTCTCTATCCAACCTCACTGAGCTCGAGCTGTTTTGCAAGGAGGAATGGGCAAAAATTTCCGTCTCTCGATGTGCAAAACTGATAGAGACATACCCCAAGTGACTTACAGCTGTAATCGCAGCAAAAGGTGGCGCTACAAAGTATTAACTTAAGGGGGCTGAATAATTTTGCACGCCCAATTTTTCAGTTTTTTATTTGTTAAAAAAGTTTGACATATCCAATAAATTTCGTTCCACTTCATGATTGTGTCCCACTTGTTGTTGATTCTTCACAAAAAATTACAGTTTTATATCTTTATGTTTGAAGCCTGAAATGTGGCAAAAGGTCGCAAAGTTCAAGGGGGCCGAATACTTTCGCAAGGCACTGTATGTACATAAACTACAAAGCTAAAAATTGAGGTGATACAACAACATAAGAGAGCAGGAGAGTCAGATGTTCTCTGTCTAAACACCACAGAGAGAGAGTTACAGCTGTCTCTGTAAGGAAAGCTGCACTCAGCTCGTTGATCATTAAAAATATTTTTAAGACCAGTGAGCTGGTAATTCAACATAAACCTTAAGTCACTGCATTAGATTTTTTACACAGCCAGTCAATCAGAGACGAGACCTTTCTGCCGCTGTGTTGTTTTCTATGTAATACAGGACACAGATGATTCACACATCATTATTTTCAATTTTAATTTAGTTTTTACATCCCAACTTTTTCTAATTTGGGGGTTACACATAAACTATAAATACCTAGTAGTGGTAGTAGTAGTAGGTTATCAGTTGCAGCAGCAGTAGTATTATAATGGTAGCAATAGAAGAAGTATGGTTAGTATCATTAGCATTAATAGTAGCATCAGTAGCAATAGTAGTAACAGCATCAGTATTTGGTGGTGGAAAGTAATGAAGTGTATCTTCTCAACTACCAAAGCACAGTAATTCTGTTTCATGCTACTTTATGCAGTACTTCACTACATTTCAGAGGGAATACTGTTCCTTGTTCTCTAATACATTTATATCAGAGTTTGTTATTGTGCCACTTCACATTATCAAGACAAAGACAGTATAAATAAATGATGATGTAGTATAACAGATTCCACGTTTCAGTAGTACTCTGTTTGTACAGTAAATCAGTAAAACAAAGCCCCAGTTTAACCAGCTGCAACTTTAAAGTGATGTTTACACATTAAAGCATGAATAATTATTAATCCATTATTATTCCGATATTCAATTTATATAGTGAGTACTTTTGGCATTTTATGTGTGTTTTGATTTTAATAGTTGTCAACGTTTACTTAAAAGGTCTGAGTACTTCTTCCAGCACTGGTATTAGTAATACTAGTACAATACCAGTAGTAATAGCACCAACAGAAGCAATAAAATATCTGTGGTTGTAGTTTTACCAGGAATAGAAGCAGTAACATGACAGTAGTAGTTAAAACACTACTTCAGGCACCACTTGAAGTCATAGTAGTGGTGGTGGTGACAGATAACCAGTTTCAGCTTTGAACAGTGTTAATCTTGTTGCTTTGCTGACTCTTTCCTGTCCTGTCTGAGGAACTAAATGAACTCACTCTGCACCTCTGTGAACCGACCGCACTAATGAAGCCACACACTGCAGACAGATTTCATTTCCTTGCTCGTTTCATGCAGTAAACTGTGATGGGGACTTTCCACCCAGACCTTGTTATTGTGCGTGTAGTGGTCTTACTGGAGCTGCAGCCAGCATGTTAGCACTGTTTTTCCACACAGGATGGCCATAAATCACCAAAATACCATCCTGAAACCCAGCATACATATTTTTATAATTGGTATGTGCTGCATGTGTCATGAGGAAAATGGTTACATGCGCCTCTTTTACATTTTATGACAACCAGAAGAGAAACGAGTTATCTTACCACCTTTGACAAGTACTGAGCTCCTTTCTAGCCATGTGTACTTTGTCTATTACTCAGCTGGGAGATGGTGTTAGCGTTAGCATTTGATTTTTCTGTTGAGATTCTACAGTTGGAAATGTTAATTAGGGAAGGAAAAGAAGTGACACAGCTAAACATCAACTTGGCCAAGACAGTTTGTGTCCAGAGAACAGATGTGCTCAGCTCTTTTTCAGTCTGACAGCTTTCAGTTACTGAGTCAGAAAGAGGGATTTTCCAACCACAGGGAAACGGTGAAATTCAAAATTATGTACAGTGCAGTGTCACCCAGGCTCGATGTGCCTGTACGCTACTGTTTGTGTGTGTGTTTGTACCTGTGTGGAGGTGGGTTTAAGCCCTGAATCAGCACGTTGTTACTGTAAACACCTGCTGCCTCCTACTGCACACACTGCCTGCTGGCACCTGGGACTGCGTGTGTGTGTGTGTCTTCCTTGTCCTCATTCCCGGGGGCGGGGGGGCGTGTCCTCTCAGCTCAAGAGTGAGTTAATTTGTTTGTATGGGTTTTTATGGACGCAGGGATCTGTGTGTTTGTGCTTCTTCTCTTGGTACATGTCAGGAATCATTGTCCCTCTCTTTGCTAAAATCTCCATTCAGTGAAGACATTAACTACACTGACTTTTATTTGGTGCACTTTGAGGGCCATAGAGCTGGAATCCAATTAACATACTTGGCAATAAAGTTTATGATTGATTGATTGGCATAAGGCAGCCCGAGTGCAGCCCGACTTTTCAGTGATTTACTACATCATGTCATTCATGTTAATAATTTTGGGTTTGGCAGGTAGTCACATATTACATTGCTGGCTCTGGGGATTGCAGTGTCATATCACACCAGCTATGTGTTGGATTTGTGTGCAGTAGAGGCGGCAGTTCACGGCTCCCAGAGTCACAATAACTTTGATCCTGATGACTTTTCCTCTAGTGCCATCATGAGGTTCAGATGTCGCTGTCAAATACCTGCCAACCTAATGACAGCCTCACAGAGGCACTAACATCCTGTTGGTTTTGTTTCTGTATCCAATGCTGTTGTGGCATTTCTTTTCCTTTATCTTTGTTACTTTAAAGTGACACCTGCACCCTAACTTCAGGTCACACACTGTGTTCACAAAGACAAAGTTTTCCATCCCTGTGCTCTCGGATTCCTGTTCCTGTGGGAGAGAGGCACCAGGACAGACGGAGGAGGAGACAGGGGCTTGTTATGCTACACTCATTCGCTGTGGTGAGCTTTGAGTGGCCCAGAGTCATGAGGCAGAAGCCTTTCTCTCTCTCCCTGCTCAGCTTCCTTCACATAAACACTCCCCTTTTCATGCTCCTACTTCTCCATCTTTGTCCACTCTTTCTTTCCCTCTGTCTCTACTGTTGCAGTGTGGAAACAATAAAATTAGCTCAGTTTCCTTTTTAGGTGCTGGATAGATGCACCCGCCTTCCTCCTTTCCCTTTATTCTTCCCAATCTTTTTTATTTTATTTTTGTCTCTATTTCTCTCGTGGTTGTTTGCTAACACTCTAGTCCCTTGGCTCTCCGTCTTTGTCTCATACTGTATATGGTCATGTAGGCTCAGCCCTGCTGTTTCTCTACAAACTGACACTCTCCCTCTGTGGGACGGTGGTTTAGGGGAACAAGTTTCTGATGCTGCAGTTGAATTCAAAGGACTTAGGCATTTTTGGCCAAAGGTATGTAGACACTTGAACATTCCAATGATATGTAATTGTTAGTAGGGGCATGATGATACACAACACTATTTTTAAGAAATCTTCAATGATGAAATATATGACTGGAAAAAGTCTTTTATTTGACTGAAAGTCAAAATGCAAAACAATGCAGGTGCATTTTGAAATGCTTTAACTAATCATCTTGTAATAAAGGGGCGGCACAACAACATGGTGGATAGCGCCTTGTTTGAGCCCGGGCCGACCCAGGGCCTTTCTGTGCAAGGTCTGCGTGTTCTCCCTGTGCCTGTGTGGGTTCTCTCCGGGTGCTTACTCTCACAGTCCAGAGACTGTTGGATCTAAATTGCCCCTAGGAGTCTGTGGTTGTCTCCAAGCGTAAGCCCTTATTTTATTCTGTACAGCACTATTTGGCTGAAACCTTGACTTTTGCAGCTAATGTGTCCAGAGGTTTAGATTTCTTAGCAACAATAAGTTATCTGTTGTGTGGGTCAAGCTAACAGAAATGTGAACTTTGTAGTGGTGAGGTCGGAGTGGGAGGTTAACACCTAAGGTTTGTTTTAGCCTGTCCAGCTAATATGCCTGACATGAATCATGTTGCCAGAAACGGTCATGTGCTATAAAATCTTCTTTGACAGTTTGTCTCACTTCACTGCAGGAAAGAGAAAAACATGAAGTTGAGGCACAGTTTTTTTTTTTTTTAAAAACAAGCTTGCTACTGTTTGCCAGCATTTAACTTGTGGTGGCCTTCCCCACGTCAGCTCCTCACCATCCTGACTGACTGACCGACTGGGTGACTGCCTGTCTCACTGTGTTGATTGGATGGAGATTGCTAACACACAGCTATTACTGAGATCTCTAACACATTCATTTCACTTTGACTCCTTGTTGCTAATGAAAACCCAATTAAGTCAAGAAGACGGCTGGTAGGTGCGTGTGTGTCACCGTGACAAGTTAGACATCCCTCTATTAATATCATGTTTCAGTCTGTCTCAATCTCTGTTTTCTCCTTGTGAACTGAAGCATTTGCCAGTTTCTCTTTCTCTCTGCAGGGCAGTCAGATCCCCTACCAGAGTTGCTAATTATTACCATTTGTCTTGCCTTCACACTACCAGAAACACACACAGACACACTCTGACACTGCTGACACTGACAGTGATGATGTCTGTGCCTGCAGTCGGTTTCTTGATCCAAGCCAGTTAGTTGCATGTTTGTATGTTTAAGCAGGACTTGTCATGTGAGATGTGCAAACAGTTTAGTGTTAGTCAGGTCGGTTTCAGACATCTCTCACTGCTTGAGAGATTGTGCAATTTTTTTATTTATTTTTTTACCTAGTCATCCTCCAGTTAGAGAAATCCTAAAATTGTTCGGCAGCTCATCAGTCATCGTCTGCAGTGTCAGTTACAGTTGTCACTGTGTAAGAAAACACATTTAGGTTGTATAAAGGATGCAAAGGTCCTCCTCAGTGAGAGTCCAGGAGCTGGAGAGAGCAGCATGCAGCCAACTGTCAGTCGGTGCCCACACGGCTGACATCAAAGCCTTCTGTGAGCCCTAAAGTCTTACACATGCAGCAGTAACATCCAAAATGACCACCTGTGCATTTATAAACCGACCTTGTATTTCTAGAGAGAAGCTGATCCCTTTTGAATGCGAGTCAGTTGGAGCCAGGAAGTTTTTTTGGAGCCAGTTTCGAGCAGCTGTCAGTGATACTTTAAAGTGATTTTCCAAAAATGTTCTGGCCCTCTTTTCTGAAAACTTTGTTGGAAATATGCTGAACTCCTCCCACCAGGTATTCCCCGGAGGCTAAAACACAATGCCAAGAAGCATTTATAAAAGAGCTGTTGGATTCCACTGTGCTCTGTGCAGCATAGCGATCTGCTGATGGTACCTGACGTTGGCTTGACCTATCACCTCCCTCTGGGAGTCTGGGATCAGCCCTCGGGGTCAGCAGGTTTTGAGGCGGTTCGTCACACTGTGAAAGGTGCATTAAGTGCGTCTGCAATATTTGCAGCTCCAGATTTATGCAAGCACACTCACACGCACATGCACCCAGACTGCACCATCTGGTCCTGGTTGAGCGGAGAGCGTGACTAAGCATCATGTGGTGCATCAGACAGCTTTCAGCTTTTGACTGCTTTGTCTTTTAATGGCTTATCTTGCAGCTTTCTTTCTGGATTATACACTGTACATTTCAGTGCAGTCATTTGTTTCCATTAATTCCATCTGAAAATTGTTAGCAGTTCTTTCATATGCAGATAAAATACAGATGGAAATAAACTACATGTCTTGTGCAGCATTCCATGTGCTTTTTGGCCTTAGATGTCTTTATTATCTTTAAATAAACAGTGTTTGCTACTTTTTTAATAAAAGAATATGGAAAGGAAATGTCTCTTTCTGTGTGTGTCTCTGGCAGGTGATATCACACAAAAGGGCTATGAGAAGAAGCGATCCAAGCTGATTGGAGCCTACTTCCCTCAAGTACCAGGTAAAACAGACTTTTCTTGTAATATGTTATCAAAGTGACTCATACAGATATAAAATAATATATAGACAATATTAGAAAATAAGAATAAATTGCTCTAACACCATCATTAGCATGTGTCACTTACAGTAATTATCAGAGTTTTGTTTTTTCCTACATGGATGAAAAATCTCTGGTCACGAAAAGTAGAATCAAGGCGACGCTTGACAAAACTCGAATTGTGACGCACTGTTGGGGTTTGATTTTCTGCAGAGTTGGACGATACGATTAGATTCTGATCTTAGTGCTTTAATAAATCATCAGCTGTTATTTAATGCAGCAAAGATTTATGTTAACCTAAGCGTCCATTCTGCTGCAAAACCTGTTGAGGAGAGCAGCTAACACCCTGTATCAGACTGACTGCTGAGGATGGGACTGAGCGTCACTGGAGACCAGCAATCACGCTGGCACTACCAAAGCTATTACTGGAATACTGTGTGTGTGTGTGTGTGTGTGTGTGTGTGTGTTGTTGTTAGGGTGGGGGCCTGTCAGGAAGTGCATTATGGGGTGGAATGAAGGGTGTGGGATGAAGAAAATGTGTGGTGTTCGCATCCAGGCCCAGTGGGGATTCGTCCATAGTTCACTATGGGGAACTGGAAGACACACACTCCTCTGTGTACACACACACACACACACACACACACACACACACACACACACACACACACACACAATCCATTTCATTCCTATGCACCAGTGACACACATTTGGGCATATGAATGTATACAATAGCCCCGTGTCTCATTTTCAAGCCCTCTCTCACACACTTCCAACATATTACTCCCTTTATGTGTCAGACACGTGCACATACACATGCTAATGACACAGAGGTTTGTTGTAGCTGTCACTGAATTGAATTCTATGCCTGATAGTACTATCAGTTCCACTCAGACCCACATCCAACCCAGGTGGCAACCACTGAGAAATGGAGCCAGTGTAGAAGTGTTTTTGGATTAGCCAGAGTTGGGCAGAGTAAAGCTGTGTTCAGGCTGAGTTTCAAAGATGTGAAGAAGTGCAGCCCTCCCTTCATCTATATGGAGGATTGCATTCATCGCAGCCAGCACCAGCAAACCAACACCGCCTGCCTTCCTGTGTTTGCAGGTGTGTGGGACAGTGGCAGTGCAGGGGGCAGGGCTAGCTTCCCTCCCCTCCACAGCAGAGGAGCTAGAAGCATCCATACTTTCAGGTTCGGTAGCAGTAGGTTTGGTGACGGCACCGAAGATTGATACGCGATATTTTAGCCTGGTCTTCCTTCTGCACTTGATGGCTCATTCGTGTCTGCTTTGAATCAAAGCCTTTGATGTTGTACTGAATGCATGTCTCCAGCTCAGGTTACTGTCAGTCAGACTTGATCTCACCTTAGCTGTTAGCATGGATAAGCCACACCTTTAATAAGGCCATGAGAGAGCATCAGTCATGGCACAGGAAAGTGTAATAAGACGGTGCCTTTCTTTCTGGGGGAGGGAGGTTGCATTGAATGGCAGGGGAAACACTGAGTTATTTACCTTTTGCCAAAGTTGTGGCTGGGCTTCCCCCATTCTCTAACTGACAAGATGTTTCTTTTGCTACACGGAAATAAACTCAGGTTCATTATTCGGTCCCTGTGCCAGGAACCTCAATAGACTGGTTGGTTTATTACAGCTTTGCACGTTTCCTGAGGTTATAGCATTTAGCTAAATGGATTGTCTAATGTCATGCTTTGACTTTAACTATGTACATGCAACTTAAAGCTAATGACATCTGCCTTATAACCTTAAAATAGCAGTTTTTGTTATACACCTATGCTCAGCCAATGCAATCAATCTCATGCTTTCTGTATACTGTACTTTTTTCATGTTATGAAATTAATCCACTAGATTTTACAAGAAACAAGCACAGACTTCCTCGTCAAAGCCATGTCTCTTTCTGGAGTAAGGCAGCCCCGTCTCTTTTATATGTTCAGTCTGTGTGTCTGTCTGGTGTCTTTATGTGAAAAACACATGCAGCCTCATTTTGAAGTAGCTGCATTTAAAAAACACAGGCTGGTGGAAGCTTCTCCAAAGCTTCAGGAGAGCATCTGCACTCGTCACCAAGAAATGAAGAAGTTGTTCTGCCACACTGATCAGCAATGTATCTGCTACCTCTGCTCCGAGGACGGCCATAAAGACCACGACACAGTCTCAACTACAGCAGAAAGGGCTGAGAAGCAGAAAGAACTTGGCATGGTTGTGCAAAAAGTCCAGCAGAGAATCCAGGACAAAGAGAAAAATGTGAATGTTTTTAAAGAGGAGGAAGATGCTATTAATCAGTCTGCTGACAATACACTGAGAAATATTGACAACATCTTAGCCAAACTGATATGTATCATGGAGAAACGAGTCTCTGATGTGAAGGAGAAGATCAAATCTCGGCAGAAGACTGAAGCGGGTTGGTTCAGAAGGGTTTGGGAGAAGATGGAGCGGGAGCTTGCCGAGCTGAGGATCAAGGATGCCGAGCTGTTGAAGCTCTCACACACAGAGGATCCCACTCTCTTTCTGTTAACTTATCTCTGTGTCACGTCTCACTGACTCTAAAGACCCACCCAGTATCAAAGTCCGCCACCGGCAGAACTTTCAGAGGCTCACAGTGGCTATGTCAGATACCAAAGAGAAAGTGCAGGAGGTTCTCGATGAAGAATATTTAAAGGTCTTAACGGTCATGTCCGAAGCAGACATTTTTGCATCAAGTTCACAAGCAGAGCCCAAGACCAGGGTTGACTTCTTGCGTCATGCATGCCAAATCACACTGGATCCAAGCACTGCGAACACACACCTGTCACTGTCTAAGGAGAACAGAAAGGCCACATATATGCAAGATGAACAGATATATTCTCCCCATCCAGACAGGTTTGAATTTTCCTGGCAGGTGATGAGCAGAGAGAGTCTGACTGGACGCTGTTACTGGGAAGTGGAGAGGAGAGGGAAAGCAGTTTTAATAGCTGTCATGTACAAGGATATCGGCAGAGCCGGGCGCTTCAGTGAGTGCGTGTTTGGACACAATGAGTACTCCTGGGCGTTAGACTGTTACAAAAGCAGCTACGAATTCAAGCATAACAACATAAAATTCCCCATCTCTGGTCCTCAGTCCTCCAGAGTGGGGGTGTACCTGGATCACAAAGCCAGGAAGCTGTTCTTCTACAGCGTCTCTGAAACCATGACTCTCCTCCACAGAGTCCAGACCAAGTTCACTAAGCCTCTCTATGCTGGGTTTTGGCTTTCAGATGGATCCACTGCTGAGGTGTGCAAGTTTAAGTAGACCGAGATATTGTGGAGGACTTGGGATATGAAGTGCTACTGAGATCTTCTGCCAGTCAAACATTGAGCAGCACTGTGGTAACTTTATTACAGCGTATGAAAAGTAAACTGTGCAGTGTCCGAGTACTGCTAGCATTAGCAAGGTAAACTATGTTTTTATGCACTTTTTCTTTTGTCTATAAAACTTTACTACTCATTTTAACTCATCATCACAACCACTCAGAGAAACATGTGGAAGAAAAAGGACATCTGTCTGTCAGTTATATGTCCCTGTCACTTTCTGTCTAGTGGTTTTATAGCATCTGAATGGGTGTGTATTGATTTTACAGTTCTGTTATTTCTGGGAAATTTTCAAGACCGTACGTTTCCATGAAAGTTGCAGTGGTGGAAGGTAACTAAGTACATTTACTCAAGTACCTCACTTGAGTACAGTTTTGAGGTTTCTGTACTTGAGTGTTTTCATTTTCTGGTACTTCATACTTTGACTTCACTACATTTTAGAGGCAAACGTATGTTTTACTTCACTAGATTTACTTGATAACTTTAGTTACTTTTCTGAATCAGATTAATATTAATCATCTGACTGTGATCCCTGGGGGGAAATTCTCAAAATACCCAACAATCGTTAAAATGAGCTCCACCTTTTCCAGTTGCATCTTTAAATCTGATGTTCACAATAATTCATCAATAATCTAATAATCTGACGTTAACGTAAAAGGTTCTATTATGAGTACTTTTACTTACGGTTCTTTGAGTATATTTTGATGCCAGTACTTTTCTACTTAAGTAACTTTTACTTTTTTGTACTTTTGCTTAAGTTTAAATGCAGGACTTTTACTTGTAACAGAGTATTTTAACACTGTGGTGTTGCTGCTTTTACTTAAGTAAACAATTTGAGTACCTCTTCCACCACTGGTAAATTGAAATGAATTATGTGGTATTGTCCCAGTTGAACTGTTTCTGTTTTAGTACCAAATGACAAGACTTTGTACCATTAAATTGTTTGAAAGTATCTGTCAGTTACTTGGAAACCTTGGACCTATAAAAATAAAGCCTTGCAAGTGCATTCTTCCACTGTTACTGTAATCGCAGGGTGTTAACCGCTACTCATCCTTCAGTAAAGCCTGCTTCTTCATGCCACACGCTGGCTAAGTCAGGATCTGTGAAACCTCTGCACAGATGCTGAATACAGGTTCATCATTATCTAACAGGAAAGAGGAAAGAAAATCAAACTGTAGCGGGTTTCACAGCACGTCTGTCATTACTGAAGTATTGCCAACAGTGACAATAGAGTCAAGACGTGGACACTCCTCTTGTCTGCTGTATATACAACTTTTCTTAGCTATGAGTGTGTTTATGTAACAATAGCAGGAAAATCTCCTGAGCGCACACTGTACATTTATTTAACTTGGCTGTGACAGGCCTGTCGAGGCGGTTGGAAATTCAGCTGAATTTATTTGCGAGGATTAGAGTCACACAGAGTTACAATAATGTGTAAAAGTAATGGTTGGACTCGCACTGCAGTGCAGTGGAAGCAAACAGGTTGAGATGCCGGCATTTATCTCTGTGTTTAAAGAATGGTTTCACTCCCACTCTGTGAAAACAACCAGTCAGACGGACGGATGAGAGCGCATTCAGTCCAACCACACCTTGGACACAGCAACAGTGTCTGCTTTACACTCAGTTGCCACTTTATTAGGTAAACCAAGCTAAAATGAAGCCAGTCTAATCCAACAGGGGAAGAAGTTCATCCATCCATTATCTATACTGCTTATCCTGAGGAGGGTCACGGAGGCTGGAGCCAATCCCAGCTGACACTGGGCGAGAGGCGGGGTCCACCCTGGACAGGTCATCAGTCTATCACAGGGCTGGGTGAAGTTCATTTTGTGTTCAAACTGTTTTATTTAGCCTACACTCACAGATGAAATAAAGGCAGGCACAACCAGGGTGGACAAAATAATAGAAATGCCTGTCAGGAGCACCACAAACTGCAGCTTCCAGATTGAGCAAAGGACGTGTTGTGCTTGTGCTGTTTTTAAATAGTGAGTAAAACGTGTCTGCTGTTTGACCACAAGAGAACATTAACCTGCTCTGTCAGGTTTTCCCATTGTAAATCTCACCTCAAAGGTGCCAGGACCACATCTTTAGAAGAGGATCCAGCTGGTGAAACCCAGACCAGCCGCTCTCTAATGCCGTTTATAGACTTCATTCATTTCTCATTCAGACCAGGCTGTGAGCCAAGGTTTTTAATCAGTTGTTTGTGCCTTTGTTTGTTTTTCTTCACTGTCTTCAAGTGAGAGCCGCTACATGGGAGATAACATGTTGTCTCATGTTTTCAGAATGATATTTACAATGTTGAGAAAGTTTTGATTCTTTCTCTTCCATTCATACACTAATGCATTTATGAGGAAATGCCCCATTCTGTACATTTTTCATCTGATTGAATGTGAAGATAAATGTTTTATGAAGAACTGCTCAAACCTGACTATTCTTTCTGAATCTACTGTATATTTGTGGTGTTATTTTGTGCTGCTCTCCCCCTCTGAGTCGCTGTTAGTACGTGTCAGGGTGCCCTCTCCATCTGTCTGTTCTTTATTGGGTTTAGTGTCTATCTGCTGGCTGTGGTTGACAGGAATGGAATGAATGAGAGGCCTTCATTGATTTCCTTTAAGGTTCCACCGTGTGTCCGTGCGCGAAGTCTCATCGCATCTTTGTCAAGTAGTGTTTGGAGTCTTTGTTGTGTAGAGACGGATGGGGCATCGCTGGGGATTTAACATAATGTCAGACAGATGAGTTATGTGTTGAACATTCTGTTGTTACTTCCTTGTATTTTCCCAGCACTCACTGTATGGGAACAGTATGCTGCACACCCAGAACGGCAGGCCCAGCACAGTTACTGTCAGGTTGTGTCAATCATGCATATGCCGCTTCACACATGGAGTGTACATGTTTGTGAGATTATGAGTCATCTTGTGCATATTCTAGACCAGAACAGTCAGAGGGTGGTCCAATAAGGTGGAGATGGAAAAATAAAGGGGTGTTTGACTGGTCAGCTCAGTGTCTAGTACCTGCTGCTGTGGTGGGGTTTTCAGTTGCTGCTGTTGACAGGCCTAGAGGTTGGAGGAACACAGGTACTGATGCCTGGTTAACATTGAAGGGCTGGTTGAACAAAGCGATCTTGTCACTGTTACGTCAGAAACCCTGATGAAGCTACAGTAGCTTGGCTTGTGACGTTCTGGTGTAGATCACAAACATGAAATCATTGCACCCCTAGGTTGGACCTCTTCTGTTGCTGGTATTTTGAATGCATCTACCTTTTTAGTGGACTTATTCATCACATTAATGGCATATTTCTCTGGTTTAACATTGCAGTTTGTAAAATAGAAACAGCCTGGTTTTGCTGCACATCTCCTGCACAAGCGACAAATCTGCCTTAAATCCCTTTGGAATGTGTCTGTACCTAATAGATAAAATGATAAATAGACAAAGCAAAAAGAAGCTGCATAAAGGGAAAGGAGAGAAAAAGCAGCACAAGCAGAATGATCGGGGGAGGGGGGAACTCCCCAGAGGAAAAAGGAAGTGAGGTATTTCCTACACCTGTCGTACTGTATATTCCTGCGCTGGCTGGGACTTGTTATATGGTCGGCTAATCAACTTTTAGCTTCTCTCCTGAGCAGCGGCGAAGCTCTGAGGTGTGCCGTGCTCTAATGAAGACAGACGAGGGTGGAAGCGTGAAGCTGAGCCGGATGCTCATAGATCAGCTGCTGTGGAGCAGCCGCTGCTGTCTGTAGCAGGGCGGTTATTAATGTTCAGACTTATTGATCGGCGGGTTGTGTGTGTGTGTGTGTGTGTTTGATCCAAAAAAATCTGTTTTAGATATTTACAATTAGTTATTCATGCATTTCTTAACAATTGTATTTATTAACATTTATTGTTTGTGTTTTTTGTGTTCTTCTCTGTGGGTTTTTTTTTGCCTCATGGAGATAAATAAAACTGAATAAAACCAACAGTTTTCATGTGTACACATTTCTTATGTTTTTAAACTTTAAAAATCTTTTACTTGATATATTTATATTTGTTACACTGCAACAAAGTTTACTTATAGTTTCATGGCTGTTTCCAGTCACTGACAGAATGTGTTGTGAAATAATTACTGTTGTTTCCCCTGCAAACTGAATTTCCATGAAGGAAGTGTGATTTTGGGGACGAGGTGTGATTCTCCCAGATGTGGTGTGTGCATGTGTTTTCTGGCAGGTTGCCATGATTTTTGCAGTGTCACGCTGTGTGGCTTTGCTTGTACTACTCTATGTCATGAATCAGGTATCTTCAAACTCTCACACTCTGCCACAAAGCTGAGAAAACGGAGCCCTTTTTTTTTTATTTTGGCAAAATGGTGCCATTGAAAGTGCACCGCTGTAGCTGATAGAGGCTTCTGTTTGCGGTGTACCCATGACTGTACAGACAGCTGTCAATGGATTACTTAAATACTAAACTCATCTTAAAAAATATGTTTCTCAGGCAAGTTCTGGTCTTATCTGTCTTACATACTGTATTTATACTTATTAAACAAATATCACTCTGAATCTACAAATATGTGCATCATGTCTTTGTTCCAAAATTTGACAAAAATCATGAGTGAAGTGCAAAGTGTTTTTAAAGTACCTTAAAAGTCTCCATGTGCTACACCTCTGCTACTGCACCTGTTGACAGGGTTGATAAATGGGCCAAATCTGAACTTCAGCATCTTCCTGTTGGTTTCAGAGCACCAGTAGAGTATAGTACATGAAAAAAACACAAAATATACAAAAGGACAGTGTTTGTAGGGTAGTACTGTGGAACAGATTTTAGTTTGGAAACATGGATGTTCATTTAAATCTGAACTTTATGTTTCAGGAATGGATCCGTCCACGGGCCAGGAGAGAAGAACACCCGTCACCCCGTCCTCGTCCTCCCGCTACAACCGCCGGCGGTCCTCTGGATCCAGAGACGAGCGCTACAGATCAGGTGGGAGGCAGGCCTGTCTGACGCTGCCACATTTCATAGCAGCGTCAGACACCTTCTGTTTTGCTCCCGGTTTTTCCCTCAGTCACACCAGACACAGGAGTGATATTACCAGTGGTGTGTTGTCTGATCTACTGGTACAGAAATAGTCACTAATGTGTCTGTTAATTAGCTTCAGTACTCACCTCATTAGCAAAGTGGGTTGTGTGTGACGGGTCTCATCACAGGTTTTAAATGTTTTCCACCAGTTCTTCCAGTAAATGGATGGTGTCATGAAAATTTGATCTCATTGTTACATGTCTGCCTTTATAGCTAATGCTCTTCAGTGGTTTATGCTTCATGGAGTTCACACTGATATCACCCAGGTGTTATATGTAAAGAAGTACGTAAACATAGAAATACTTTGTGTAGTAGATAGTTTAAAGGGGCACTCCACCAATTTTACACATCAAAAGCAGTTGACCTGCTTTGGCTCTGATCGTTCTGGTTTTAATCGGTCTCTTGTGAAACTTGAGAAAGTGGGACATTAAATTTCTGCAGTGCTTCTTTAACTGATGATCTCTGGTAATCACTGCCAGGTGGTGACAGGTCAGCAGCACGGTTTAATGTGTCATGAGGCGTCTATACCTGGATAATGGTGGAAAACAGCCTCTCTGCTTTTTCGAGACTGAACAAGAATGATGACGTGATGACATGTCATTATGTGAATTTAGACAGTGAACTGGCCTCCACCAGTGGCAGACTGAGAGCCACTGTGACAAAAATATTTTCCCCCAACAAAAGTTTTTTCTTCATAGTTTGCACCAAAACGTTGGCTTAATTTTACACAAATCTTCTGCAGGCAATGATGTAAGTACAAAATTCTTGTAGTAACAAATATAATCAATAATGGGAAGGTCAAACACTAATGGTAGCCCTCTAATAAAATGTTTATTAAAAAGGTTTCACTATAGATAACCTTTTATTTCATGTAGCGCAACACAAAGCACACACTGGTACAGAGAGCGGCCATGTTTGCATTTGTCTTTCGTGGCATTATCTTGAGATCAAGAAAACAAAGCATGTTTCCTTGTGATAATGGGTTGATTTATCTCTTTATCTTGACAAAACAAAACAGATATTGACTGTCCTTGATTGGCTTTCTGTGTTTGGGGAGGTTGACACTGAACCCCTGGCAGTGCAGGTTTTGCGACTTGTGCCCTGGTTGATTTCCTCAGTCCGTCTGCAGAGCCAGCTGCAGCGAGTCCAATGTTTGGCACAGAGCGGTGGAAAATCCTTTTCACAAATTAGTCACAGCTTTTGCAACATGTGTTGTTTAGTTTAGGTCCATCTGATGTCAAAAACTGTAGAGATGAATATGAGTTTAACTAAGGGTTGATCCTTGTCAGTGGCATCGCATCCAAAATGACCCTGTAGGAATTTGTTCTAGTCACTTTGAGAGGCAGCCTGATAAGAAACAAAAGTTTGAATCCTTGGAGCAGTTGGGAAAACTAGGGTTGTTTTTATTGTTAGATTCCTGAAGCAGAAAGATTTGAGTTTGTTCTGACAGAAAATAAATCCTGCAAAAACCTTTTAACCCATTAAACTGAGAAGAAAAGCTATGTGAGCACAGCACACGTTCATTTTCACACTTAGTCAACCACAAGACAATAAACATGCACTTGAGATTTAAATGACCTCCCTTCCCCCGCATAAGCACACACAGGCCAAACAGACGTACAGCTGACAAATGTTGTGTGTGTGTGTGTGTGTGTGTGTGTGTGTCATGGAGCAGACAGCCTGCCGGCTTGGCCACTCTGTGTTTGCTAGACACCCTTCAAACAGATCCGGCTGTGGCTACAGTTTTATCTGACTCAGAAACACTAATTTACACTCCCTGCACTCAATCCAGTCAGAAACCACTGGCCCTCGTGGGAGCTTGGAGTGTTTGCATGTAAACTGAATGTGAGTAAACGGGAACACAGTGCTCATTGTAACAAGAAGACTGCAGCACAAACACAGAGGCCAGCTGAGAGTCCTGCTCCCCTGTGGACTGTCAGACTCCTCTTTACACTGGACACCTCAGCCGTCGTTTATTTGTTAGCTGTGCCGTGTTTATGGTCAGCAGCTTTGGATGATGTACTCTGATTCTTTAATTCAAAGTACTACTACCACCGTTGAAGAAAAACTCTGAAGTGGGGTTATGAAGTGAAAAGGTGCTTAGGCAGTCACTGCTGACTTCTTAAATACTTTATATCGCATTTATTCTGATATTTGATTCACACAGTAAACATTTGAGTGCTCCAGCTGTCTAACCTAAAGTTTGACCTACATGTCTGAACCCTGAACTCTCTGTCCAAGCCCTTGGGAACCAATGGGTTCCGTCAGGCTCGGTTCAGGTATTCGTACTCTAGACAGGCCACTCCAAAGGGGTTGTGAGGTGATAAATAAGGTTGTGCCTCATGTCTCACCCAGTGATTTTGGAACTTTGCTCTAAACTTTGATTATTTTATATATACATATTATTGTGAAACTAATGAGATTTGGCTGCTCTGGGCCCTGAACACTTATTTATATGAAACCACCTGAGAAGTTTAGAGGAGAAAGGCCTTTTTCATAATTCAAAAACATTGTGTGTAGGTTTTTGTCTTAAAATTAAAATGTAGTATAATTGTAACGTAGCATAAAATACTTCAGTAGAACTTTACACAAGTACTGTACTGTGCTTGAGTTTATCTTCTATGCATGTTTTCATTTTTCCTGTAATATATGTACACTAATTGTTTTTTCAATTGAAAAAGATTTTAATTTTATTTTATTAGACCAGTTTTAATGCACCTGAGCAGTGTCTGTTGTTTTTTGTCCTATAGTCTAAATATCCATGATGCATTACGTTAACAGTGACCCTTCCCTCAGATATCGCTCCCTTCCAGACAGCCCTTGGTTTCCATGAGTTTTACAGCTCGTATCGCACCCCATTACTACGCAGCAATAACAGCTGATAGCATCTAATTCAGACATGGCACTTCCTTAATAGAAGTCCAGCATGGTTTCAGTTTCTCCAAGACATTTTTCAGTGGCTTTTTGACAGACAGGAAAAACAAATTCAGAAAGTATGAAACACTGTGGCGAAGCTTGGGAATGGCCAACACTAATATACAGTGTTCTAGAGTTTTGCTGAAACGGATTAAACATGATTTCCATGATCGATTTGGCTTAATTACTAAAAGATCCACATCCTAAAAAAGGTCATGATGCTCTAGTTTTCAGCCCTTAACGAAATTAATTTTGGTTGTGTGATCATGAAAAGGCTCTGAAAGAAAATTGTTCTCCACTGTGTGTGTCTCCAGATGTGCACACGGAGGCGGTGCAGGCAGCCCTGGCAAAGCACAAAGAGAGGAAGATGGCGGTGCCGATGCCTTCGAAGCGGCGGTCGCTGGTGGTCCAGACCTCCATGGATGCCTACACACCGCCAGGTAGCACTGGTTACTCTTCATGATTACAACAAAATTACTTTATCATACAGCAGCAATGTCTCCAACTACAACAGGCCTGTCCTGAATGTGTTGGGTTATTCAGTGCTGTGCCAGGAGGTTTCAGTTTATCCCCTGTGTGGTGTGCTGTTTGCTATGTTTGTTGCAAACAGCAGCATCACTTACTAACATGTTTGCATAAGTCTTTGCTTTATTCTTGCCATTGCCTGTGGTGACAGAGAGAGGCTCAACACAACATGAATGAAGGTTTCGATGATGGATTTAGTGGCTGCAGGGCTAAACACATCCAGGTATTTTACCAACTTGGAACCAGATCCAAAATGTTCCAGCTCTCATTCGCACTCACAAAAGTATGACTCTTTTTTGTGTGCGTTGAGAGCTGAAATGACAGTAGTGGGGCTTTAGTCACACACAGAGCATCATCTAGACATGTACAGTGAGGGTGCATTAAAATAACGCCACACATTATTTTTCTTTATCAGTATTTGTGTGCGTTGAGAGCTGAAATGACAATAGTGGGGCTTTAGTAACACACAGATCAACATGTAGACATGTACAGTGAGGGTGCATTACAATAATGCCACACATTATTTTTCTTTATCAGTTAATTTCCTGCAAAGTGCAGTAAATATCTGCTATGAGCACCCGTTGCCTTCAAAACAGCAGCAGTTCTCTGAGGTACACGAGCAGAGAGTGACTTCATGATGCTGAGATCAGGACTCTGTGGCCTCTGTTGTTGGACTCCTGGGTCTTATTGTTGCTGAACACAGTTCTGTTGTCTGGCTGGATGTCTGGGCTCATTGTCAGGCTGCAGAATGAACCTCGGGTCGATCATAGTGTCCCTGATGGTAGCAATGATGGACAAGGTGTAAACATCAGACATGCACATTTCTGTGTTTTAATCAAACGTCACTGTCAAAGGACAGAACCCAGACTGTCGGCTGGTTTTGTCATGTGATGACAGTGTATTGTGAGCATTGTCATATATCACTGCATTTTGCCTGCCTGCCTGACTGGCAGCAGTAACTAGTATGGATCAGTTGTGGTGGTTTTGATCGTGTTGGCCATGTCAGGTCCTTGAACCTGACCTAACAACGTCCTTCCACATCTGTATGATTGCTTTTTTGAAGCTGGTGGAGTGTCGCAGGAGTTACAAAAATGAAGATTCGCTCCCAACCTGCCACCTGCTCCCACGACCATCTTATGAATATTTGGCATATATAAAATGCTTGAGATGGGCATCGCTTATCTGTAAATATCCGTGGGACCCCTCACACAGTTGGTTTCACCGCTGCAGCGTGAGAAGCAGAATAGGGCCTTGGAGGGCGGCAGCGTCAGCCATCCCTGTCTTTATGGTGCTGGTGTGGTTTAATGAGGGTGTTAATGAGGAAATTATCTCTGTGGCTGCAGCTTCACAGAGCTTCACAGAAATAGGTATGATTTGTAGGAATTACACAAAGAGGAGCTGTACAGCGACCGGAGAGTAAATATAAACGACGATTTATTGGGTCATTACATCAGAGCACAGAGACTCTGCTGCCTCATGGCGATCAGAATAATTGTACATTTATATTCCTATATGATAAATATATACAGTATTGGACTAAAGTTTTACATTACCTGCATCTGTAATCCAACAGAGGAACACACCCGTGTCATTCTTTCTACAACTGAAATCAAATATAGTTGGGACAGACAGCACTGCTGCAGATGTTCCCACCGATGTGCTGCACTTGTTGCTTTACTTCCACTCTTCAGCTGGAAAGTCTGGACACTTTCCTTCTACACAGCCTGGAGGTTTTTGGTTCTGACTTCCTCCGTTCATGGCCTTTTTCCAAACGATGGTTCAACTTTCCAAACACTGCCTTTGTACAGAGAGAATCTGTTGCTGTAAGTCATCATTTTGAACTGTTAACACATTTAAACGCACTTTGAATTAGGAATTTTATCATTAGAGAAACCTGACTCCATGTTGTTTGCCATAGTGAAGATTCTGAGGTAGCCTCACCTAAGTGCAGAAATGTCAGCAGCCCCGTGTGGAAGCCATGCTCGGCTCTCACTCTGGTTGACTCTCAGATGTGTGTAGTAGGTGGGACATCCTGGTAGGAGGCATGTTGTTACTCTTCAGATGCAGAAAACACAGACTGAATTGACACATTGTTTACACCAGCTGAGCACACAGTACAGTGGTGTGTCCATATCCAAAATACAACCTCGTTAGTTTTATTTCATTGCATTGTGCAGTGTCTCTGTCCACCTGACAGAAATACCTTCTCTTTGTTTGGACAGTTGTAGGTCTTTCCCCATTCTTCTCTGTGGCTGTTATTGCCACTGCACCTGTGTGTGTGTGTGTGTGTGTGAGAGAGAGAGAGAACACTGGGACCGCGTGGGTTG
>NW_018128234.1:349467-367372 GCF_001952655.1 Monopterus albus | reverse complement strand
GAGAGAGAGAGACAACTGGGTCAGCTTGTGTTGTTATTCTTATCAACACTGTCAGTGGTGCCCTGGGCATTATGGAAATCACATGCAAAATATGTGCACACAAATACGCACAGGCTACTTAGCTTTCAAAAATAAACTTTCCTCCATCACCTCCTGTGGCGACTAAACAGATGGAAGCTGGAAACCTTTCCATGCTCCAGACAATAGACTGAGACCGACACAGATAATGTTTTTTTCTTATTATCCCTAAATATATTTTCTTATACACTCGATTGTGAGGATTTTGTTTGTCAAAAAACTATATATTTTTTAAAATCTTTCAGTTTTGTGAACAAGTCTACAGTTATTTCACTTCTGCTGTTTTGGTCTCAGAACTTGGTTTATTCCTTGTCTTTTCACATTCACCATCCATCCCATATGTTTTCCTTCTCAGACACATCCTCAGGCTCAGAGGGCGAGGGTCAGGGTGACGGTGATGAAGAAGAAGAAGAAGGAGGAGAGGGCGAAGAAGAAGAGAATGGAGGCGGCGGCGGAGGAACCTCATCCAGCCGGGAGGGGAGCATCAGCATGGAGCACTGGATCAGCCGGGCTATCCACGGCACATCCTCCACCACCACCACCTCCTCCACAGCCTCCTCCTCCTCTTCATCCACCCGCAGTGGGGGTAGTGGGGCAGCCGGTGGCAGGCTGGCCGACATCCTGACCCAACACGTCCACATCTCCGCCCACCACCACCTTCGCCACCACCATCACCACCGCCACCACAAGACCGGTAAGGGTTTAGGACTGAAACATGACCGAAGAGTCTGGATGTCCCTAATCCTAGAACTAATCCTGGTTCTTATAGGAAAGGCTAGAGACTGTTACTCAACTCCTGAGTCCTATAGCCAAAGTTAAACACTTTCAGCAAAATCCAGGACAAACCAGACACCATAGGAAAGGCGAGTAATCCTTATCCAACTCTTTTTGACAGATAGTGTTGAGCATAGTTCAAGCATTTAGCCAAATACAAACCCTTAATAAAATGTATTCCTTAGGCAAAGACAGAGATGTGCTTATTCAAGTCCAGAGACTCTTCACCAAGTGTTTATACACCCTTAATAAACCCCTGATGTCCTAAACCACCTGTGAACACCCTTAGCCAAATCAGACACACTGAACACATCCGGACACTCACAACCAGTTTCTGAAACCCTTAGTCGAAGCGAGACCCCCTTATTCCAGAAAACTTTAGCAACATACAAAGGTCCTTAGACACATTCAGCAAAGTCCAGACACCCTTAGACAAGTCAGAAACCCCTAGCCAAAGGTCAGGTCAGACAGATCACATGCAATAAATTATTAGGATGAGTATAAAAGAAAACATGCATATAGTGAAACAAAATCTGAATCTGAGATATGGACTCGGAGCTCTCTGGCCTTGTGATAAGTAGGTGTGGTGATAACATACTGTAATCTTAAACAGAAATGATTCTTATCAAGCCCATCAGCTGATAAAGGTAAAATAAAAGCTTTAGCCTAAACTTTGCATTAGAGCAGTCCTGCTTATATTTATTTTTCTATTTTTAGCAGCTCACTGGATAAACAGACTACCAGGCAGGGCAGCTTTAGTTTGATTTAATTTGTAATAAACTGTGTACTTGCTGGAGTCCCTGCTGAGGCTCCTGACCCCCAGTTTGGGAACAGCAAGGCCACAAACTACAGCTGAATGTCAAACAGGATCCGACTAGTCTTTAAATAAAGCAACTGTCTTGGAGTTTACTCTGAGTTGTAGGTCAACTGAGTTGGCTGTTGAGAGGTTCTTAATAAAAGTGTGTGTGTTTGGGTGAGAGAACCAGTGTGTGTGTGAGGTGGGCACACTGTTCTGTCTTTGACGGTAGTGGTAGTGTGTGCTACTGCTACTGTCTTTGTGTACAGTGTGTACATGCTGGTCTAACAGTACTTTTGCTTCCTGTACTAACACTTGTTTTTGCACGTCAGTAGTATACCAGTAGACCAGTGTGCATGTGTGTGAATGCATTATTTAAAGTTGGACATTCTGCTGGCTACAGCAGCTGTGAATTCTGTCATGATGTCCTGTTTCTGTCTACACATCTAATTGGTTTTTGCCCCACCATAGCTGAAAATGAACAAGTGGAATTTACTTTTCTGGCTAAATTTACAATGGAAACACAACACAGAAGATGATGTATCTTTTAAAAAGTGAATTCATTATGAGCCAAGAATAACAATATATTGACAATATATTTTTCAGATACTAAAATTAGTTTTTAATGGTTTAACCTAGGGAGAGAAATGTTTTCAGCCTGTGGAGGAACTTAATATTTACTGAAAAATTCAGTCACCATATCTGGAGCTACAGCATGTGGTTTCCACTGGATAGAGCCAGTTTGCAGCAGATATGATCATCTCACTAACAACAGTTTTATCATGACGCTCCATACACGTACTGGTTGTGAGAAGACGCTGACATTTGTCTTACAGCCATTCCCTTTTAACCAGGCTTCTCAAACTAACATAGTAATTAAAGGACAGACTGTTTTCCTGCATGGCTCAAAGGGCAGAACGTGGCACCAACACAACAGCAGGGTCAAAATTAAAATCCTACAGTATACCCGCACAAAGTGAAAACCTTTTCCCCACAGTTTGCTGAGGCAGCGTCGTGACTAAATGCTGTGGTGGCGACAGGTCTGTTTTCATGCTGGCTCTGTTGGCATCCAGCTCTGAAGATAACGCACGGACACACACAGCCAGCGTTCAGCCCCTTCCCTGCTGTGATGTGACAGGAGCGGTGCTGTGCACGCTGTTGGTGCACTGCTTGTTTGCTTGGGTTTGTTTCCACTGATTTCCTGTGTCACTGTTCCCTGCAGTTTCAAATTAGCGAAGTCAGAAGGAAGCAGCTGCTGAAAGCATGTGTGTCGGTGACATGATGGAAACATGCCATTATGTTTGTTTCCTTCCTTCGAGGAAGGTTTCAGTCTCCTCGTTGCTCCCACTGACTGTATATAAAAGATGGAGAACTCATCATGACATCACCCATTGGTTTTCTGTGCGGTTTGAAAGCTCAACCCTGGCCGTCACCATATTGGTAGCACTTCACCCCCGCCTGCTCCAAAAATGGGCAAAGGGGTGGAGCGAGAGTAGAGCTTGCGAGACAGCTAGCCATCTATGGCAGGACTGTCCCGCCTGTCACTCAAAGCGGCAATGCCCTTAATTTAAATGCATAACTTTTAGCCTCAAG
This sequence comes from Monopterus albus, assembly GCF_001952655.1. Taxonomy (NCBI): domain Eukaryota; kingdom Metazoa; phylum Chordata; class Actinopteri; order Synbranchiformes; family Synbranchidae; genus Monopterus; species Monopterus albus. The sequence goes on along the minus strand of NW_018128234.1, from coordinate 364,131 downwards.
ATAATTTAAACAAGCAGTTATACAAAAATTCAGCCCCAGTACAGTTGTCATGGAAGCGGACATAAACCGTTTTCTGTACCAATCTGTAAACATGTTTATTCCTGCTCTAAATTTGGTCATTTTAACATGGAAGTCTATGGGGACTGAGTCCGTTTTGGAGCCAGCGTCAAGCGACCATTTGACGAACTGCAGGTTTTAACACTTCTGCACCGGCTTCAGTTCTCAGCCCTGGAGGTTGTGGCTTGGTTACTCCACACAGATGTCGCATTTTCTTATATTTTTCTACCTTAGCCAATTGTCATTTTAACTTGACATTTTTAATGGGAAATTGAAGAAGGAAAACCAAATAAAAACTGGCGGATGGAAACACATACTGATTGGCCTCTGCCCACCATGACTCTGGCACCATCTTACCACGCTGCCCTTAAAAACTATTTGTCAGACCTGAAAGGATTTTCCCCTCTGGCTAACCAGAGGTTAAATAAAATAAACTTAAAATATGTATGACCCTAAATCCACGTAATCATCAGTGACAGTGATGATTATCTCTCGTGTTGTCCTGGGTGATGACAGTTGTGTTTGGGTGTTTTTGGCAGCCTCTGTGGTTTTTAGTTGTGTGGCACATTCTGACATTCACAATTTTCCCTTGCACCATATTATGGTGGTGTCTATTTTTCAGGTGGAGTAATGTTTAATGGTAATGGACCATTGTTTGTTTTGTCTTACTGAGTGCAAAGGAGAACGGGTGGTGTGCACACGTGTGTGTCCCACCTCTGTTTCTGGTTTTCTTGTTCAAGGCCAGAGAGGTCCAAGTCTCCGGTGTTCTCAGCGCACACGTCTGTGTAAATACTTGAGCATATTGTTTTCCACTCAGCTCTTATCGGACCAGCTCTGCTGGCCTGTGCATATAGCTTCTTGTTCCCCTCTATCGTCCCAATTTGTCATCAGGCCTTTCATCCCTCCACATTTTCCTCTAGGTCTCAGATCCCTCTCACAGGATCACTGCAGACAATCTGGTTGTTATAGTGGACTTTCAGCTGAGTTTAGGCTCAGTAGAGCACACTGTGTCACTGGGTGCCTCTTTTGTTTCCGATAACAGCACAGTGTTTATGCTGCTGCAGTTGCTATGTGGTTATCAAGATCACTTTAGAAACATGTGGTTGTCTGTTGATGAACGTAGAAATAACGTTTATCTCAAGCACCCTGTGCATCGAGCTCAGTGGTTCAGTGGTGATGACTGTGTCGACTTCAAATGTGTTGTTTCTTTTAGGACAGCAGGTTTTAGCTGTGTGTTATGTCCAGTGCATCACTGTTCTGTGACACACAGGCAAAGAAGAGTTATATTTACTAATCAAGTGAAATCAAGGTGTAGAAGGGGTTTTTATTAAAAATAAATAACTTTAAATATTTATGTTGAAGATGAAGTCTTTACCAACAAACCTTTATTTAACAGCATGTTAGATATTTGTCACTAAGGGCACAGGAAACCTGATGTGGAAGGTTTACACTATGCAAAGTGCGATACACAAAACATCAAGGAAGAGCTAAAAATCACCACAGTTATGATTTTTGCATCTAATTACAATTAGATGTGAATCGATGTAGCAGAACTTTGTGCACAGTGAAAGCAACACAAAACTCTTTGAGATAAAAAGGCAGTTTTTTGTCACTTTGCTTAAGTTTGTTGCTTTTTGATTCAGTCAAATGTGCGCAGTTCAACTTGCACAGTACTCGCACCATTCCACCTTTCAGCACATTAGTGAGCAGATGATTTGTGCCAGTACACTCAGCAAGTGTATCTATTAACGACAACTGGAGGCATTTCGTAGAGCTAATGAGTTTGTGATCTGTTGCTTTCTACAGATGATGTTCTACATCATGCTGAAACTTCATATCGCCCTGTTACACAGGAATGAAGTGGAGTTAAGACTAGATATTTGTTTTAAAGAAAACAGTGCTATGGTGACTGTTGTGGAAAGACAAGAAACTCGCATCAGGTTCTTGATTGATAAACAGCTTGATGCCACTTTTCAGGAACCCCCTCCTTTCTTGTTCCTCACATGCAGGCCTTTTAAGCCACCTCTCCTTGAAGAGGAGGAGGGCTGTGCCGGCCGATACAGCAGGGGAAGGAAACGCTGGGCCTCGGCGCTCCGGTAAGTTGGAGATTGGAGCACGGCTGGTGGACAGCCGAGAAGTGGGTTCGCTCCCCTGTCATCCCTAGGCACCAGGCAGGGATGTCGTAGTTGTCCCCCTGTGCCATATGTTTGCTGTTCACACTGTGCCTCTTGTTGGTTTTCCCTTCTAATCAAATTTGTCCATAGCCATATTGTAAAAGTGCAGAGGAGAGAAATCCAATGCTAACCTTGCTGGGAATAGCATTGCGCCTTGTTGTAGATGCATGAAAAGCTTGTTTCTTTGTGTGGATGAAAAAAAGCTGGTGCACAGCTCTCTAGCTTTTTAGAGTACGAATTGTTGATGAGGACAATCAACAATGCTTTTAAATAGGCTAGGTATCACCCTGTACAAGTGTGTCCTCCCTCTGCTCAAGGTTACTCTGTTTATTGGTGTTTATTGATTTGGCTAATTATGCAGCATGTTTTTAGTTGTTTGCTCGACCAGAGGCAATCTGCTTTCAAAGTGGCTTTTGATCTGAGCCAGGAAGCAGATGGTAGTGGAATGTCGGCCGCCTGCCCGCTCCCTCTTCAGTTTTGTGTTTGTCTTTTATGAAGTATTCTTAAAATCTCCTGCCTAGAGTCACAAATACACTATCAGAGAATGTAAAGCCCATCTTTGTCTGGTTCAGAAAGGTCCTCATCAGCCTGAAGAACACTTGAATAATATGGACTCTTCAAATCATATTCCTCCTGCATTTGAGAGACTCCATCAGCCAACTTGGCACAACTGGATGTGAAAAGGCTTCTCTGCTGCGCAGTAGATTGCTTGAGAAACTGCTGCTGGAAACAGTGAGCACTCGCTTGAAGAAAAGGTTTAAGAGCAGACCTTTAATCAGCCATCCATCTTTGTCAGAAAAAATATATATACCTTGAACCCATTAACACGGCTTTGGAAATGTTCTCATATTCGGTGTAAGAACAAGGCCTGCTGGGAGAGCAGTGAAGCGCAGCCTCGCTGTCAGTGCTGTGGATCTGCCAGGGGAAGCCCGGTGCTCTCTCAGGAATGTTTGGGAGCAGCAGAGGGTTCCTGCATGTTGGTCATCAGGTGTCTTGTAATACTAAGGTGAGAGAGGTTTTCACTGCAGGGCCTTTAGAAATGTTGTTCAGCCAACATGAGCCGTTTAACACGTTATATAAATAATGCTTATTGAGTTATAAACACTTTTTGGCTTTCTTTCTGCTGAGGTACAGTTTGACTTTCTAAAGGCTGCAAGAACAAAACAATGCAAAGCAGTTCACATTACATGACCGAAAAAGACAATGCATGGCAAAGACACTTCATAGTTGTAGCCCACTGAGTCTCTGTGGATCTGCTGGTTGGACACAAAAAGACATGTGAGGGCGCCACCTTTGGCTCTGAAGAGTCACAGTGGGACTTTTTCCCAGTGTCTGACATTCTGGGAATAAAAAGATCAATCAGATCAGTGCAGTGATCAGTCGATTAATCAGGGACCCTGCTGTTTGTGTTTCCACTCAGTTTGTCAGGAGTTTCCTTTAATACATTCAGGTCTAATCATCGGTTTCACTAAACAGTTATTAGCCTATGATGCTGGAGAAACCCAGAAACACTTCCTGCTGTTCTGAAAGGATGTTCATAATTTTAAAAAGTCTTGATGATGTCAGCTGAAGGATTTTTAACTCATTCCTCAAGATGCACTTCTGCTTCAGAGTCAAAACAAAGATTCAAGATTCTTTATTGTTGCATCCGATTGTGCAAATACATGAGTACAACACTTTGGCTCCGGCTCCTTGACAGCGCAGCGTAAAACAAATTAAAAGTAAAATTAAAGTATACTAACAGCAAATAATAAACATAATCTGTAAGTAGTAAATTCTAAACCTGTACATATTATGAGATTGGGATGTCAGCTGCGTGGAGAGGAAACGGCTTCTGTTGAAGCTGAACTGCTGAAGTAAAGGTGACAGATACATCCTTTAGTTGATTCACAGCTCATGCATAATGGAATATCTGCTGGGACACTGCGACAGCAGCCAGTTATTTTACTGGGCTATGTGCACATTTCCTGACTCAGAGCAGGAAACCACCCTGCATTAAACATGTGAATGAAGTACTACATTCATGCAGCCTTGTTGTGATGCTGTGATTTCTAGCTTGGGGAAGCAGCTGCATGTCTGTGGTCAACCATAATCACTAGGATACCGTAATGCAAAGTCTGCTTTACTGTGAAGTTTTCAGTTAAATGAGTTCATCTTATGATTCAAGGTTTAAGGACAGAACATTGCAGCACTTTATAGACAACACGCCCTCATTTCTGCTTGAAAAGGAGCCATGTGACGGTTGAAGAAATAGTCCATATATGAGTTTTCTGCTCTGCCCCCTCTGCAGTCAAGGTCTGGTAAGTTTTGCCAGGGTTTCTCACATCACTGAGATTTGTTGTTACCTTTTAGCTCCAGTCTGTTTTGTTTTCACACTGACTCACAAACAAACTAAGATGTGTAATGATGAAGTCCTCCTTATGAGTAAGCGCGACTTAGACCTGCCAGGGAGCTCAGAAACAGCTGTAGTCCTGTGACTGACAGCTGACGTTTCTTTTTTAAAACGACTGGACTTTTTAATGAATACATGGAGCAGCACAACACACTGGTTTTTTAACCCGGCTTTATCTTCTGATGTATGGGACAGTGTGGGAGTTTGTGTTAAACTAAACTTTTGTATGTTTAAAATTCCACTAGTCCGAGTCCTGTAATTGACCTGCAAACTGTACCAGTGTTTGCTGGGAAGAGCTCTTGTCTTTTCAACTTGTGGCTGTTTGATCCACACCAAAGTTTGTGGGGCAATGCTCACAGCAGTCCAAACAAAGCAAATGTCCAACACCTCCAGCTTTGTTTAAACCAGCAGTCCATTGCAAGTTTGCCTCAAAGGGCTTTTGAAGCTCGGTTTGGTGTGAAATCATCCTAAAGCTACTTCAGTAACTTAACAAACCATCACCACAAGGTCCATCCGACTGCTGCTGTGGAGCGCTCAGCTGTGTCACACAATGTACAGATGAAGTTTGCCCACATTTCCTCTGTGCTCTGAGGTCCACTTGTTCATGTCGACTGACTGACGTTCAGATCGACAGTTTATGCTAAACCTTGGTTAGGAATGAACTTCTGCTTAAAGTTAGGAAATTATCACTTTCATGCTTCCCAACCCTGACGTTTTAACCGTGGTGTTACTGAATTCATGTGCTCCTTGTAACTTTCTGTGTGTTATAACAAAGCCGCACCACTTCCTAGTTTGCTGATATTATTTTACCACCAGTGCGTTTGTGAAGCTGACAGTCATTATTTGCAGTGCAAGAATTCATCTTGGCAGACACTCTGATCTGCGGTAATGCTTCATCAAGATTCATGACAGTCGATGGAGACATTTAGTGTTATTTGCCTTGAACATGTGACCTTTCATACACAGTGGTATCTTTAACCATGAAGCCGACATTAATCCCTCCTTGACCCACAGCGAGAGACAAACGTGTCCTGTCCCTGATCGACTCGCTCAGCCAGCGTGATTGGTATTCCAGCAGCGACGGGGGCATTCATCATCCTCCTCCTCAGCCGGGGTCAATACTCCTCCCCGTCACACATCATCATAAATACATTCTGATGAGGGCATGTGCACGCACACACAGACGCACGTCTAGTTGAGTGTAACTTCACCGACAGCCCAGATGTTGCAGAGACACATGGTGCAGTGTGCCACAGTCATTATTATGCCTGTGCTGTGTGCTGCACTGTTGATATGCAGTCCACGTCTGGATAAAGAATTCTGTTTGGTCTCGCTGGCTTTGGCTTGGTGATTTGCAGGGAATCATCTCCCTCTCCCCCCTTGTTTCTTCATTCCTCTGGCATTCTCTCACTGTGTGTATCATTTTTCAGAGCATTTCTCAGCCTTACAAACCCTACTCGGTTCAGTCTTTGTCATCTTTATTGGCATGAACGACTAAAAGACTTTCCCAAAAGTTTCTCCGTGCACAGAGATGCTGTTACTGCTTTGCATGTGGCATAAAAGTGATAGAAGTATATACAGTGAATATAAGGCATCAAATAGTACAAACAGAAGAAGTGAAACCACAGAACATGTACACTGTCTGTTCGTTTCAAATGAATTTAATATTGTACTTTTATCATGTGAGTCTGACAAGTCTTTTTGAAAATAATGTACAGTACACATTAAGTATGGTGTGTGTCAGTATCTAACTATCTGTCTGCTCTCTCAGAAGCACTCCATCTCCCAGAGACAACAAAGGATGATGAAATATTAAGTAAGAGGGAAGATCAGAGTCAGAAAACCTCTTTGTTCTACCGCTGGCTGTGTTTTTAATCTTGAAACACTGAACAGCACTCAGTTCTGTTTGTATGAGCCAAAGGAGCAGTTAAGCACAGCACATAGTACAGCAGAAGTAGTCATGAGTATGAGCAGATCATTCTCAGTACGGAGTGAAAGCATGAAATACTGTGTATTGCATGTGTCATTGTTGGCCAACAGCATGTGGATACTCTGCTTGTACTTTTTTGTCCAGCTCCCTAAAGCAATGCTTTTCTCAGTCCGGTGTGGGAGAACCTGGCTGGCCTATGACTTCATCCAACACCTCTGGGGTGGAGTAGAGCTCCATCTGTGAGCCAGACCCGAGCAGCCAACATCAGTGTTGGACCTCACTAACGCTCCCATGGCTGAACGGGGACCAACCTCTGCAGCAGAGAGGCAGATTCATGCCCAGCTGCCACACACCGTTATGTCCACATACTTTTAGCTTGTGTTGTATGCATGTGTGCATCCAAATTATAATAATATTACCTTCAATTATTTTGTGTAGCAGAAGTCCAGCAACAAAGAACTTAACATGAGACATGAGGCTTTGTTACTTGAAGAACCACAGTAAAGAACAAACACTAAGACTCGGAAAATGAAGAAAAAACCTGAATAAACTAGAAACTCATCATTTTCATGTAAACAGATGTCTTCTCTGTTGCACATAGTTTGTTAATTTATTTTATTGATTGATTTCCTGTACAGGCCTGTTTCTAGTCACCTGTAGTTCTTCCCCTGAAAAACTCCTGTGGCGTACAGGGAATGTTGGATTTTACGTTTCCCTTTTGTTGTGAATAAACAGAAGCGTTAGGGAGTCCATGTTTTACTGCCTCAGCTTTGAAGCGTCAGGTGCACCCGATAGATTGAAGCACAGTTTAATCTACTTCAGAGGAAGGAAGGTGTCACACTATGTGGTGGTGGGTAGTTTGAAGTGTGCGCTGATCACAGCCTGCGCAGGTGTTGGTGGGTTTTCAGTTTATATTTGTGAAGCATGTCAAATCAGCAAGGTCCAGGCCTCATTTTCCTGAAAGGTTCTTTGCAGGAAGTTAGTGATTGATAAGCCAACCACAGATGCTTACAGATGGTTTTGTTTCCTTGTGCCAACTCCTTAGCCTAAAGGACTTTGTAGCACACAACTATTTTGTAACTATTTCAGTTACTGTAGCACACTGTTCATCAAAGTTTTACATTCTTTGCCATAAAGAGACACAGAGGGACTGCTGCAGACAAGGAACTATCAAATTGAGTTGCAAACTACCAATAAGAGACGCAGAACAACTGTAAAGAAAAACTAAACCGCTGATGGTCTTATATAGACGGCGTGGGGGGCTCGGGGGCCCTTGCTTCTACTGCTGCAGCTTCAGCTGACACTTCAGTACTTAAATTGCTTCAACTTGAGCTGTTACTGCCAAATGACAATGATAAGATGGAACTAATACATCCTGTTTGCAGTGTTTAAAGCTGCAGCAGCACAGTCCACTTCTCCACTGTGATGTTCCTTCTGTGTTCTCATGTGTCAACTCCTGTAAAGGTCCTTGTTACCCTCACATATTAAAACAGTGGGGCGTCTGTCTGAACTACCAGCATAATTAACCCCAGTCTCTGTCATGTATCTACACAGTCTGACTGGTCCTGATTGTATGAGCCTCCATTAAAATGGCTTTAACAGCAGGATGTGTGGGGGTGTGGGGGTACTAACCAGGCCTCCCTTCCCTCCTCGATCCCCCTGTTTTCTCACATCCCAGAGAACCACTCTGCCCCTCCAGATGTCACCGGTTACACCAACAACACTGCCAACACCACCGCCACCGATGGAATCCAGGTGGAGAGGGCCCCGGGTGCCGGCACGGCCACCCAGAGGCAGCCGCCCAAGTACGGCAACGCTGAGCTGATGGAGACTGGAGACGGTGAGTCGGGGTTGAGGAGGGAGAAATGATAATAACAACAAAACAATAATGTTTCTCTGTTGCTTTAACAAACAGGTTGGGGTCCAGTATTCACTCATTATCTTCTAATATGACTGGCTCATGTCTTAAAAATGTTTAATCTTTTCAAGGTAAAAATCTGTATTTATGAAATTATCCTGCTTTTTAAAGCATGCCAGCCTTTTGCTCCTGTTAAAGGGGATGCACCTGGGTTTGTGTAGCGCTCATCCATGGAAACTGATTAGCAGATTTTTTTTATGACATAAATTCAAATGCATTCAATTCATAAGCACTTAGGAGGCAGGTAAGTTTTGTTAGAGTGAAAATCAAACTTTCATTCACTGCATTATACAGTAAATATTAAAGAATAAACAGCGCTTGCTGGGCAGATTTAATATCCTAAATGTTTTTGGCCCACTTGTTTTTTAAAAGTCTCCAATTAATATCCATTAAAATGCATTTTGCCGGTTAAACATTGATATTAGAGATCACATGGTAAATGATTTGGTGCCAGAGCCTCTGGAAGTTCTGAAGTTTGGTTTTGAACAGTATCAGATCAAGTGGGTATCGTGACTTCATATCCAAAAACGGATGCAACAACTGTGTCACTGTCTGTCAGTTTACACAAACAGCAAATCACAACAGCAGCATTTGACATCTCCCTTTGTCAACTGAATGCTCAGCTCAACAGTCTGTGTTGTAACACAACAAGCTGGGGTCAGATATAAAATGCTGGAGCACTAAAAGACTCCAGATGTTTCTGCAGATGATGCCAGTTTGCTTGTTTCAGAGTTGCATGACTCTGGTTCTGGACATGAAGCTGCAGCAGACAGAGTTAGACGCTTCACTCATGCTGTGATGAACGGAGATGTTGAGCACAGCTCGACAGATTAGATGCCAGAGTTTACAGATGGGAGCTTACCGACATGTTTGGCTGAAGAGACACAACAAAGCTAAGGCTCTGTCACAGCTCCAAGAGGATTTCATCAGAAATCTGTTTGTTGTCTCGCTTTCAGTGGGTTGTGATTCCTTTCATTTTCAGAGATGAGCTTTAGTCCTTTGACCCGTTTGTCTTCAGATTTGTGAGGATTTAAACATTTGATTCACTGCGGAGGAGCTGAGATGTCCCTTCAGTTGGTTTCCCCTCTGCTTGTTCTCACTAGTAGGTTTTACACCTTAACATATTCACTTTTTGTAAGGATTTTTGTTGCTCCATCCATCTGTGCCATTTGTGGCACTAAAACCTATTTTTTATTTTTGATCTAAAAAAGAAGATAATAGCTGCAAATGCTGTAAAACAAGAGTTTTAGTGATGATCTTTTTTCTGATCATTTTTTGAGTATAGTCTTCTAATATTTTATAAAAGATTTTTTTTTTTCATTTACTGCTGAGTGGATTGCGACTGTAAATGTATGGAGGAAAACTGCATATGCTTGGGGTGAACAGACTGTAATAACACCCAGTTGCCAAATGTACACAAGTATAATTCACTTTGCAGTGTAAACACACTTTCTGGCAAAAGAGAAACAGTATGTATACAGTACTCTGTCTGCAAGTAGTGATTCATGTTCTTGATGCTGTGAACAACTTTGGAGGTGAACATTATGTAACGGGGAGCATGCATGTGTGCTGGTGCTATGGAATCTAGTGGACTAAAAGTAGATATGTTACTGACCCATGCGTGTTTTATTTTAAGATACAAAACCATAAAAAAAGATCAGCATTCAGCAGAACTTTCTTTAATGTGGCGTGTTCCCTCTGTTTATGTGAAGACAAAAATACTGCAGCCTACGTAGCTTCTGTCACATTGAGCGGTGTAATCTACCTGCACCCACAGGGTTTCACTGACCTCACGGTCATGTTACCATCTCTCTGTGATGTCACTGGCTCTCCCAGCTGCCCAAACAACATCTGTTTGCATCCAGCTCTCAGCACTGAGGCACCACCTCTCCACACTCTGTGAAGGTTTGCTTTAGAGCGATTTGCACCGTACCTCATCCTGTATTCCATGTTCACTCCTCTCCCATCACTGACTGTCACGCTCGGCAGCGGCTCTGCTGATTGCTCATTCGAGGAAACATGCCACTTTAAAACATTTAAAACTTGGGAGTGTTTTGTCAGATGAAGCATCACTCAGCGGAATGTGAAAGCATTGACTGCTTCACATGTGAACCTGTGAAAGCATATTTAGCAGTTTAGTCTAGGGCTCACATTGAAGTGTGTGTTTGTGCTCTGCAGGTGTGCCAGTAAGCAGCAGAGTTTCAGCCAAGATTCAGCAGCTCGTCAACACTCTGAAGAGACCTAAGCGGCCGCCGCTAAGGGAGTTCTTTGTTGACGACTTCGAGGAGCTCCTGGAGGGTATGGCTACTGTCTTTACTTTGAAAAATACTTAAGATTAGGTCTTTTTTAAATGTATTTTCCTTCTGTTTTACTTTTTTCCCCACACAGCATCATTTAGTTTAGTGATTGTTGATCACTTGGACGTAGAGAAGAGATGAAGGGACCATCACAGCACACCTGCCTCAAAGAGCAGCCACTGAGGATAACTGTGCAATTACTGATGGTGGTAGTAACAACAAAGACATGATGCAAGTGACTCATATGAAAGCAGCCACTCCAGTGACTGCAGACACATACCCTTCACACATGCAACTGAAAAATAATCCACCCAGACAAATCCCCATCACCAAACATTGAGCACTGTTAACTGGTGAATATTTTTTGTTTACAGCATCAAAAGCTGCTGTTCACAGCGTTGTTGAGATGCATGAGGAAGCAGGATGCATTCATTGAGGACTATTTTCTGTGGCGGATGAATCCGCATTTAATCTCTAGTGAATGATTGTGGCAGCAGGTTGGTGTATGTGGGACTGGGTCACAATCAACTACAGCGCATGGGTTCATGGTGATAGAGGAACATGTCAGTGCAGCAGTGTGATCACCGGGTGGTGTTAATAGTTTATGGACACGGTGGAGCTCTGTGGCTCAGAGGGAGAAGTTGTGTTATGCTTGTCCTTTGTTTCAAATCATCAGCAAATCTGAATAAATGTAAAAATGTGGCTTCTTACTGCTCCTTGTGTTTCTTCCTCCAGTCCAGCAGCCAGACCCCAACCAGCCCAAAGCAGAGGGAGCACAGATGGTGGCCATGCGGGGTGAGCAGCTCGGCGTGGTAACCAACTGGCCCCCATCTCTGGAGGCAGCCCTGCAGAGGTGGGGCACCATCTCCCCAAAGGCCCCCTGTCTCACCGCCATGGACACCAACGGCAAGCCACTCTACGTGCTCACCTACGGTAAGCAACGCATCAGTCCACACTAGGTCAGGAAGCCACACAGGAGCGGTGCAGGAGTTTTTAGGGGATAGAAGAGAAACAGTTTCACCTGTTCACTGTCACATCTACTTCATTTCTTCTCTCGAGCTTTGAGCTTTTCTCTTAAATAAACTGGTTCGGTAACCACAAATCTCCAGAATCACAATATTATGGATCAGAATTATTATTATGAATCTGAGCCCGACTGCAGTGATGTACCGTACCCATCAATACCTTTCATACTGTATGAGTGGAGCTTGGTTTTTCTCCGTTTTGCTTCTGTTTTTTTCAGCACATACGGTGGCTTTCCCAGGCTGATTAACTGAAGTGGCAAACAATGTTAAACACTCGCTGTGTGAGCATAATTCCACTAATGGCAGCCAGACAGAGCGCTAAGCATATTAGCAAAGTGTGAAAAATATGCTTTCAAGAAAGCTGCTCTGCTACAGAGGGAAGGCGTGTTTGGAGAAGTCAGTTTAATCTGACTTCACAGCTTCTGTTTGGAGCATAAAATGCAGTGCAGTATTTCTGCACAGATACTAACATCTGATGTTAGCAACAGTGTCTCATATTGAAAAAAAGATACTGACCAGTTCATTCTTTGTGACCTTGGTCACTTTTACAAATATTAGATGTTAAAAAAAGTAAAGCTGGATTTCTACCCCTACATTGTGAGCAAGACCTGCACAAAGACACAAGTGAACCCATGAAGAGCTCACCACAGTCCCAGCTCTTTATCACACAGTGAATCAGAGACTGGACTCACTGCAGTCTGTACAGTTACTGCGGGAGATGTAATTAAATGACAAACCAATCTGATAATGTACTGTGCATGGAGCTGGAGGCGTGTTGGTGCTACAGTTCCTACACCACAGGCAACTGCTGCGAGACTGCGACACTGAGACACACAAGTGTGAACCCACTTTAAGTCTCGAATCTATCACAATACAAAGTAAATGTAGAGGAGATCAAGTTTTCACCAGCCAGAAGTGAGAAGACAAACACAGCAGTGATATGAAATGCTACACGTACCACTGTCTGACCTGCAGCTCTGCCATCGCTCCGGCCCCCTCAGCTCAGTCCCTGCAGCTGAATCACATCACGTCCTCAGTCTGAGTCCACGTCCAAACTGGAATGAGCACCTTTGTTGTGTGGCTGAGTTCGACTTCTCCCAGACGGTGGCAGAGAAAATGGCTTCTGGTTCGAAGGGTGTGAAGAGATTCAGCTGCAGTGAACGGAGCTGCTGCCCTCAGGTCCCCATGAGCATAGAGCCAGAGCTCCCGGCTATACAGCGAACTCAAGACACACCATGCAGACCTGTTGAGGTTCAAAGAAACCGTTACATCTTTTACCTTAAACACAAGTATGTCCCAGAATGACATGACAAATACCTCATTACAAGTAAATGTGTGTATTTGGATTTAGGTCTGGCTCTGTTTTTATTTTGTTACACAAGAGGTGTAGAGTTTTGATCTACTGCCCTGTGAAAACCACACACATATTGTGTAGTTTTGATGATTTTCTCTTTTCAAATTGAAGCAGAGAAACTAAAGAAAGTTGGAGAATCATAGGAAGAGATGCAGAAGGGAGTGACAGAAAAAAAGGACACAAAAAGACTGAAAGAAACCAAAGTGAAAAGGTACAAGGAAACCAAGAAGGAAAGAACATGTGAGGAGAGAAAGGACAGAGTAGATGGAGAGATGAATGAAAGATGGAAGGGAAGGAATAAAAGAGGAAAAGGGAAGGACAAATGAAAAGGAACAAAGTGAGGAAAGGAGAATGAAAGAAAAGGAAGCGTGAAAGAGAAAGAAGGCAGAACAGATTTTTTATGATCTTTTCTCAGGGTGAGTATAAAACCTGAGTAAGAAGGAGCCTGTTTGTTTCACAAAGGATTGTTGCATCCAATAACTGATAAATCTCAGAGTCCTGCAGGGTTTGATTACTGACACATGATGATCAGCTGCAGGCTCTAGCGTCCATGTTGCACACAGTGAAACAGGCTCCACCATCTCCAGCTGTCCAATAGCGTATGCGTAGTTTTACAGTATATTTGAGGTACAGTATTTGTAAAGTATTGCGATGCCTCCCACCTCTGACTTGTTCGTGCACATTTGTGCCACACTTGAGTACACACAATCATCTCGTCCCACACACAGTCATTAGCTCAGAGGATTAATGTGACAGTAACTTTATCACACGACATCAGCTTTCTTCAGACAGGCATACAGTTTGTGTGTGTGTGTGTTACTGAAGTGATTTGCGAGGACAGAGATGATGATGTGGCGATATGAGCGCTCACCAGACTGTGAAATGTCTCCAGCCAGCACTCAGGAGAGACCGGCACTCACCAGAGAGACAGCAACACGGTGAGGCCGAGTATCTGTGTGTGTGTGTGTGCAGTGCTGACTGTCCATCTCTATCTTCCTTTATTGTTCATTCCTGGGGTGTTGTCCCTTTGATGTCAGTTGACAAGGACAAACTTGTTTATTTTTGTCCCGTCGAGCCGTCCTCCACCCCAGAGAACAGAGAGAATTCATGATACTGAATTCTCCCACTGTTCTTAAATTCATCCCCTCACCGAGCCGCACTGCAGGTAGAGGGGCAGGGGGGAGGAGCCACGAGTTTCTCTGGAGCTGTGATCACCTCTGAACAGCACAGCCAGCGTTACTTACCAATAAATCACATTATTGATAAAGACACTGGCTTTGCGTACAGCACATGTTGTGCTGTGATCTCTTTCTTCAGTTGTTCTTGGTACATCTGCTTATGTTTGGAGTGTTTTCTCTAAACTCCAAATCATTATTTGGAGCTGTCAGCTGCTCACAGACAGGCATGGCAGACTCAGGATGCTAAGAGCAATTCAGACGAGAGGGCAATTTGAGGGCATGCTGCCAAATGAATGGAGACTATCAGCTGCTTTTCAGCCACTCATCATCATTTGATTC
>NW_018128234.1:328161-349456 GCF_001952655.1 Monopterus albus | reverse complement strand
ATGTTACACCAAATACTTCTGAAATTAGTACAAGCAGCTATTCATTAAACAATAAACGTTGAAAATCAAATCTAATTGTTGAGTTTGGCTCAAAGGTTGCAGATTCATTCTCGGCAGATCAAACTGAAGAGTTCAAACCACCTGCTTCAAACTGCTGTAATCATCAGTCAGCAGAGATGTGTTATGGGTATGTGATGTACCGGCCTTCAGAAAGAACCAGTCTCATCCCTGTTTTGTTCTTCGAGTCATTCTGTGAGAGCAGCTGCTGTTCTCATGTGTGGAATATCTAATTTTAGAACAAAAGGGCCCCTGTCCTTCAATTAAACTGCATGACTGGGCAGTTTTCTTGTCTACTCTTCTTAGTTTCAAAGGACAAAAGGCACTTGGGCGAGTCTTTCATGGGTAACATCATCCTAAAAAAAGACAGATCTGGGTTCTGGTATCAAATGGAGAAATGGGCATGTATTCTTTGAGCATGAACATACAAACATCTAGAAGTTCTTTTAGAGCTAGAACTGTTAACTGTTAATGAACGTTTCTGCATTAAAATGGATTTAATGACTATCATGTGACTGGGCAGCTCATGGTGATGGACCTACTGAGAATGGTCACCCGCTCTCCCCTGAGCCACCGCCACCCTGAGGTCATTGTATGTTGAAGATACACATAGCTGTTCTTTGTCTTCCTTATTTCAGAATTGAATTTAAAAAGTGTTTTGAATTACACATTTTTCCACACTGCAGTCAGACCTACAGTAACTGAGTCTCTGTTTGCGGTTTTGTTTTTGCCTAACAGTTTATTTTCCTTGTGACATCCCACAGCTCCCCTGTTCTTCAATCCAGTCGTTCTGACAGACAGAAAAACCTCATTTAGCCTGAAAAAAAATTCACGCTACATTGCTCATGCATAATGTGTGCATCTGCCAGTCTAAATTAGGAAATAAAGCCAAGGGAGGAAATTGAGTCTATTGTTGTGACTTACCTCATTAATGAAGAGAGGCAGCTCAGCTCGGCTGAGAAAATGATACCGAATGGAAAGATCTGTTGATATTATTTATCTTGATCTACAGTTAAATGTTTAAAGCAACAGTTATTTTCACAGTTTTCAAGAGGTGAAGCATTGGTTTACATTTCATAAAGTCATATGAAAACTGAATTAATTGCACAATACATTCAAGATACCAAACCTCTTTACCTGTGTAAACTGATGTGGCCTTCACTGTACGATGTCCTCCAGTGTGTTGTGCTGGTGTCTCTGGTGTAACGTGTCACTGGATCCAGTTACACTGCAGACACGAGGCAGGTTTGCTCTGCTGCGTGTTATGAAATCTGCACGATCGAGTCTACACCAGTCGACTCGTGGAGTAAAATATGTGCCAGTTCAAAGTGTTTTCTCTCTGACTGGCCTGCAGTAAGTTGTTGCACATGGAGGCTCATTCTTGTTCCATTACACAACTGACAAAGTCCAACACAGGATTTCTTTGGAGTTTTTATAAGGCACAGAATAAGTTCCACCCTTAGATCTCTTGGTTGCATATGTCATATGTGTTGTAGTGTGTAACAGTGCTCTGAATCCGTCTGTAGGTAAACTGTGGTCCAGAAGTGTGAAGGTGGCCTACAACCTGCTGCACAAACTGGGAACCAAACAGGAGCCGCTTGTCAAACCCGGAGACCGGGTGAGTGAAATAAAACCAAGCAAACAGATGGAGAGTAACGACCTGTCCTCGAGCTCCAGGGTTGGACTCGACTTGGAGTAAGTCACAAATTTTGGCCTGCTGTGACACCTGATGACCGTTACAGCTTCGCAACCTAGTGTGTTGTAGAGGATCAGCAGCATTAGAGGGAGCTCACTGAGGTCTTCTGTCCCATGGGGGATGAAAAGCATTAAAACCTAAATCACTGAAAGAATATCACCACTTACATGGAATAATAATGTTAACAGATTTAATCTCTAGACACCCAAGGTTGCTTTACAGTACAATAATGCCAATTTCAATACAGTAGAAACAAAACATAATACAAATAATAAACCAACAATCAGTAATGAAATAAAAGAGGAGTAAGGACAACAATTAAATAGCTCTCAAACAGCAACTGGACATGAAGCTTCGTGTCAGGCTGAATGAATGTTGTGAAATGACATTCAGTCTCATGATGAGACTACAGCAACATAGGTTTTAAAACTGTGGACTTTAAAGGTGCTTTAAAGACATCTGTTTAAATCTGCTTTCACTTAGGTGCTGCGTGTGCCTGCGATTTGTTTCCACAAGTTGATATTTTTTATTTCCCAGTAACTAGTTAAAGATGTCATGGAGAGTTGGAGATGGCGATAAGGTTTTCCTCCATTTGGTGTAAAACTCCTTGTAGTGAAGCTGAGCAGTCTTTTGGTTTCTGGTGGGATCAAGATGATCATGATTGGCTCTCACCTGGCTGTGGCTCGCACTGTGTGAGGATGTTAACATAAACTTCAGCGTTCCTCAACTTTCCCCTGTGGTGTAGCTGGGCGCTCGTCAGGCTCCAGGGGGTCTGCAGGGCTGCAGAGCCAGGTCTCATTCACAATGAGTGGAAGCAGACACCTCAGAGATGTATCTCTCAAAACCTGAGCAAACAAAACTGAGCCACTGTGTCTGCGAGGCTAGATACCATTAAAACTGTTTATTTTTGTTTGTTCATTTGGCCCAGTGGACGTCCCCAGTCTGCAGGAGCGGCTGCACTCGTGGACGGCTGACGCCTCCCTCTGTTGGTTTTCTTTAGATCAAACCATCACAGAGAAGCTTGGCCCAAAAACTACCAGCAGTTTCTTGACGTCACCCCTCAGGATTTATGGTCCTTGGCGAAACCACACATCAAGCATTACTTAATACTTAACAAATTGACACACATGTTGTTCTTCCTTCTTTCTCTGTCATAATCATAACGTCTCGCTCGGGGCCTCTCTCTCCAGCGCTCCACATGCCTCCACACTTGAAGAGATGATCATACTGAAGTGGGTCAAGGTTCAGTGATGGTCCCACATGTCTGCTGACATGTGACGCCCCCGCTCTCTTTTAGTCCCTATTTCATCTTTATTTTAAGCTCAGTTTCCTGCTGGGCTAGAGACTGGCACAGTGCCGACGTGTGCCTGTGCAGGGTGTGTGCGTTGTAATTACTTTACAACTCCTTCCCACTTGGTGTGAATTACAAACTGGTCTTTACTTGAGCTTTAATTTAAGTTGCACACTGAGAAATTAGTGTTGTTTTTTTCAATTTCACTGGTGGAATGTGTCTCGCAGGATGATTAGAAAAATGAGTTTTACTGAGAGTGTGTTTAGAAGGCTGAGAAGATTTAATTACACTGAGGAGTTATTTTGTAAAAATACATGTGAGGTTTTGTAATTCACTGTGGTGAAACAAGCTCCCAGCAGTTTGGGGAAATGAGCCTGGTGAAGATTCAGATTTGGTTTGTGGATGTGGTTCTGCTTTCACAACAAAGAGTTTGAATTTCAGGTGGGCGACTGCATCTTTGTTTTCATTTGTTTATTATTACTTTAATCGGGCAGTGTGTTTCTAAATGGTAACTTAAAACATATGGGAGTTATGACTTGTTCCAAAGGCAGGAAATATGAGATGTTTCCAACCTCGCAGAGCTCCACATAATCCATGAAAACAAAGACAATCCAACACTCCTGTCTGGTTATTTTGTTGGTGTAACTGTAAGTCTAAATTGTGTTATTTTAAACATTAAACAATTCTGTATTTGTTCATTTTCTTGATGCAAGGGACCAGTAAACGTGTCTGTTTCCATAGCTGATGATCTACCTGATTGTAGAGTAACCATGCAACTAAATCCTTTGACTTTAAGTCAAACATGTTCACATCATCAGACCATGTTTCCTCATTCAGTATATTGACTTTAAGTCAAACATGTTCACATCACCAGACCATGTTTCCTCATTCAGTACTTTACATAAGGAACAATTTGCGCTGAGGATCATGAATACGACATTGTAAACTGGTTTGAAAAATTTACATCTCTTTAGTGAGTCAGTGGCACAAGGTGTATTCACAGGTATGTTGAAAATTCAGAAATCTTGCAACAGTGGCAAACCTCAGCCTCCTAGAGGAGAATACTGCAGCACTGTTTGCACTCACACTTCCTCTGGCTGCAGTGGTCTTCTTGCAACAACAACCAAGTGACAACAATGTAAAAAACAGGTGAAAATGAGTTGAAACCGTTTTGAACCCCTGAAAAAGTCTTGGTATTTTCCAGTGGAACTGTAACGTGTATGACGTTGTTGAGTCTCTGCAGCCTTGTGCACAGTAATAATTACCCTCCACTCTTCCTGGTATCATTTACAGAAGAAACCCAAACGTCTCCACTGAGACCTGCACATGCCAACATCAGTCCTGTTAGAGCCTCATTACGCTGCTCTCTTTCACTCTGGTGCACTTAGCTCTCACGCCACACACGCACATACACGTGCACAGGCACTCACATTCAGTTCAGTCCTGTATATGGGAGCTATTAAGCAGCACTTAAGTCGGGCTTTACCCTTATCATCGCAGCATGGAGCCAAACTGTACCCGACATGGCTGAACAGAAGATAAAGGCTGTGCTGTGACGTAGAAACGAGATTGATGGTCCTTCACAGAAAGTGTGTTTAAGATCAGTTCATGGCATAGATACAGTCTTGGGATGATTCGGCAGATAGAAAAATGGAAAATTGTCCAGAATAAGCTGTTACCTCGGCAGAAGTTCAAACTTATTGTTTTCAACAAAAATGAAGATAGAGCTCAACAGCAACAACAACAACAGAGCTGCACCAACAAACACTTCAGGGCTGTTTAGTTTAAAAAGGAAACCAGACTTTCCTAGGTTCAGTGTTTTCCTTTTGCTTTGACTTGTTAGCTGTGTTAGCATTGTGTGGTTCTGGGGCACAGTGGGATTTAAAATAGATGCTGCAGGGAATGCTCCCTTGTGTTAAACACATTTTTCACATTTAGATTTGTTACTGTATCTTTTTCTACATTACTACACTGTCAATCTGCAACAAAGCAGGTTTCCTAACAAACTCCCAGTTCAGATCAGACTCTCGATGGTGAAGCCTGCATGTGGCAAGAAAAACACATCGATGATGTGATGATATGAATGATAGATGATGAACTTTTTCCTTGTTCTACGTTACAGTGAATTATTCTGTGGTTTTTGTTTTCTTTACATCCAGAAGTGTGTTTTCATATTTGCGGCTTCGCATACTGTAACTTTGTGTTGAACTAAAGTGAAAGTGAGAGGTGGCTGCCAGGCTGGGGGGGATAGTGGAAGGGAAGGTAAACTGAGTGAGTGTTCACAGGCAGACTGAAGCAGAGCAGAAAGTAACAGAAACAGAAGAGAGGAGGCAGGAGGAGTGGGTTCTTGTTTTTTTTACATTACCCACTCACTCTGCAGCAAAACAAAATGCTTCTCTTCTGACACATATGAGGTTTTAGGCTACTCTAGGTTTAAAGCTGAGATATAACTTAATATTGATTGACTGTTGGTATCCACTCAATAATCTCTGGGGATTTTAATGCTTCTGTCTCATCCCTTCCGGCCTGTAGGTGGCGCTGGTCTTCCCAAACAATGACCCTGCTGCTTTCATGACAGCTTTCTACGGCTGCCTGCTGGCTGAGGTCGTCCCTGTGCCAATAGAAGTACCACTGACCAGAAAGGTACGTGTGCATGATGTAGTAGCTCAACCAGGACTTATTAAATTGGCCATTTATCTAATTCAATTCTGAATGACAGCTATTTATTAGAAAACATTTCTAGTGGCCACAAAGTGTGAATGGTTATGTTGCAACATTGTGTGGTACTTGCTTTGTTTAATTTAATGTTCTGTTACCCTCATGTACACTTGCTTTGTTTAATTTAATGTTCTGTTCCCCTGTACGTAAAAGGAGAGGGACAAAACACCCTTCATTTTAATACAGTAGTTCAATAAAAGTAAAATTGGCATTAGCATATGATTATGTAAGAAGTGTAATGTTTTACACATGGACTATGTTTGTAACAACAGCACAGGTTTGTCACTCATCTGTATCAAGTCAGAGACGAGGTGTTAGTAGCCTAAAACCTCAGACTTTGCCGTGAAAGGTCCTGTGCTCTGCAGGATGTCACAGCTCCTGGACTGGAAGTTGTATTTTTTATGAGGTTGTAGTTCTCTGCAAACTCAGACTGGTAAAGAAAGGAAGCAGTAGTCAGTTTGTTCAAGTGAAACGTTTCTCAACAGTCAGGTTTTACATTTGTTCTTGGTTTGATGTGACTGTAATGAACTATGTTTTGCTTGTACTTTGGTATACACTTGGAGTTGTGGCTTCCAAAGGACCAGCAGCTCACAGTCGATCCATGCAGAAAGAAACAGAGATTGATGGACAGCTAAGAAACAGGGGATCTCGTGTAGTCACTGAAGTTTTAGTTTTGTTTTCTTTTTGTCCAAACTGCGTTACCGAGTAGAAAACTGGGGGTCCTCTGTCTTCTGTTGTGGTCAAAAAGGCCGGCTGTTTATCTTAATATAACTCCTAATGTTTCCATAACGGAAACGGTGGATGGAAATGCACATTAGGTCACTTTGTTTATGTTTTGAAATTTGGTTAAAGTTCATGTTAAATTTGGAAACATGACTCTTGAACCTCACGGTTAAAGTTCATGTTAAATTTGGAAACGTGACTCTTGAACCTCACTGATGACACAGGCCAGCAACATGCTTTCTGTGCCATTATTGCATAATGAAAGTGTTTTTGGGCCTAGAGATTTGGATGATTTGTACTGAAGTGAACCTTGGCAGTTGTTGCTGACTTGTGGTTTTATGTTGATAGCTTTGAATTCTTTCTTTCAAAGAACCAGCAGGCAGCCGTAGAAAGCTGTCATGAAAGCAGCAGGGTCATTGTTTGGGAAGACCAGCGCCACCTACAGGACAGAAGGGATGGCACAGCTGTTCATCCTCTTTCTGTCCAAGCCTTGCAGTTGTTAAACCCTAGACACCACTAGACTACCCTTGCTAAGCAAGACCAAGAAACAATTACTGATTGATCAGAATCTAATTCAGAAGATTAACCATGTGTGATCTCTGTGTCACCGCAGGATGCCGGCAGTCAGCAGATTGGGTTTCTGTTGGGGAGCTGCGGGGTGACAGTGGCTCTGACCAGCGATGCCTGCCACAAAGGCCTTCCCAAGAGTCCCACTGGAGAGATCCAACAGTTCAAAGGTCCCGCATGAACACACACACAGTGCCACCTACATCTGTGCTGGCAGAGAGTGTGTTCATGGAAACACACACACACACACACAGAAGCTCTGTGTTCATCATATAGACACTAGTGTTAAATATGAAGAACCTAGATCTCAGTATTAGGGGAATACTAGTCTATTTCTGCTCGCTTTCCTTTGGAAAAAATCCCAATGGGGAACTGGAATATTTAGCATGTTTGCACCTGTGTACTGGTGAACTAATACATAAACACCTCCAACCTTCTTTTCACTATCAGGCAGCCACCATAGCTGTTCAAATTATAACAGAAAGGTAAGTGATCAGCTTTTCAGCTGCAACCATCTTTTTTTGTTTTCACTATCAAATTGCAGCATAGTAGCAAAAAAGTATCAACAAAGATGATGAAGACAGTGCAGAAAGTTGTGTGAAAGACCAGATCTTGAGTGCATAACTGCATGTGACAGATCCAGGAAGTTCTCTGAACTGCACATCCAAGAACAATGACACAGTGTCATGAACCATCGAAACAGCACACTGACACGTCTGCATGATTTTCATTCACTGCCCCTGCATGCAGTGATAACATCAGGTCAAGTTTATAATGGTCATATGTTCCCATTTAATCCCTCATATGTATTTAAATTGAGGATCTGCTGAATTGCACTATTAATCGATGTTTATGAAAGATTTAAAAAATGTAGAAACTAGACAGCACTCGGAGCACAAACCACCACCAAGGCAGCTAGCTGTCCCCATAATGCCATTACACCTAAACACAACATTCCCATGAGAGTTAATAAGATTCCTTGATAATGAAAACCTACAGCTGGCATTTGGAATCTCATTGATATCGTTAGTAGCTTGGAAGTTATTCAAGAAAGGCTTATAATTGCCACAAAACAATGGAGCAGATTGAGTGCAGTTACAAGCCCATGAACATGCCTGTGCACACATGTGAACGTGCACACAGCCAGAGCTCAGGGATCAGAGCGTGGCCAAGTTTCTTGTGTCAGTGTCTCAGCAGGATGAATGGGAGGACTGATGTCAGTAGGCGGCTGGCTGAGTGATGGGCAGCGGGATGAAAGAGAGACACAGAGGACAGAGGGAGAGTGGGTGAAGCGGTACTGCAGATCGATAGGGAAACAAGTGACACGACAGAGGGGAGGAAGAAAACTGGTAGAAGAGTGATGGAGTCAGAACAGAGAGACATTAGCGGTGAATAGAGAGAGAGAGAGAGAGAATCTCCTGGCCATTAATAACTGTACTGTACTGTTTGCTTTTCAGTAATGGATGTATAAATAGCAACATGATGCCCCCGGAGTCACTGCTTCTCACTCATCATGGGCTTAGTGTGCACGTGTGTGCGCATGCACGTGCCTCATTTATGTGGAGTGCTCCTATTATTGATCAGAAGGCTTTAACCTCCTCTCATTCACATTGCTGATCGTTTCTTCTGTCTCGCTGCCCGGCAGGAAGAGCAGCGTTAATTTGTACATTAGCAGCCCTCACATACTCAGTTTTACATTCAATCATGCTCTGCCATCTAAACACTCAGCACCGAGTAGCATATTGTCATAATAATAATAATTTGTATGTATACTGGTAGAATGGAACGACATGTAGGTGCTCCACAGTTAGCGTGTTCTTACTGAGTATACCTGTGAGAGGTGGGACGGGCGCCCTGCCCTGCTGGTGTCCAGCATCATTCTCTTTTCTGAGTCACATATTAATAGCATCTTACAAATGGTGCCATGCATGCAGTCGCCTTTGACTTGTTGTTAACTTATTACATACAATTACATATTACGTTATTGTGTCAAATGTAACTGTAGCCACTTTTAAACACAATTTCTGTAATACTTTCAACTGGGGTGTCCCATGGATGGATTTTGAGATGAAGGCCCCCCCCACCTCCTACAATGGAGGATGACCCCCAGACTGAAGGAGACTCTTTGTGTCTCTCTTTAGTTGTTTTGCATCTTTGTGGTTGATGATTTTACATGTATAGTTAGTTGTGGCCATTTTGCATATCTTTTTTATGTTGCTTCTCGTTTTAGCCATTTTGTGTCTCATTGTGGTTACTTGGGTCTGTTTTGCTGTCTGTGAAGTAGTTTCATGTTCCTGTAGTCATTTTGCACCTCTTTGTAGCTGTTTTTTATTTTATTGTACTCACTTTTCTGTCCCTTTGTATTTGTTTCATTGACTCTCCAGCAAGGAATGTTAACAGTCTCTTCATACAGATGCTTTGGTGCAGGGACCCCTGAGCCTGTGCTGTTTGTGCCCGTTCATTAATCTATCTGTGGAGGGTCCACATGTCACAGGACATGACGCCGACACCAGATTGCCCTCAAATATAAAGTGTCACCAGATGTAATGTCTGTAAAACTATTAAATGTGGACCTATAGTAAATGGACTAAAAACTTTTTTTTTTAATCAAGCATCAAAAGATTTTGTCCCACAAACTGTTATCATTGCTTTTTCTCTGTATACTCTAGGACTATGAGCTATGAAATGCAGTGTGCATACACTTCAGACTCTAAACAACCAGTGGGCAATAAATAAGATGCCCCGTTCCACCTCCAATTAATTTGTCTGTAAAAGAAGGACTATTGACAGCTGGTGTATATTTTAAAGGAGCGTTTTATTCCCAAGAGAGCCGTCTTTGGTTAAGTGGTGTTTACCGCTCTCCTGAAGACAATCAGCTATGGCAGGTGCCAGAGGTGGCCTCCAAGCCCCTGTTAAATAACTGCCAAAGCACTGTATTCATTATGAATTCATATTGATTTCGGCAGAATGCACAAGCACTGTTTGTCCACAACTCACTGCAAGTCAGAACCTAATGGAAAGCTGATTTTGTTACAATCAGTGGCATAGCACAGAAATCTGGGCCCTGCACATACTGTCTGTAGCCACAGCTGCCCCCCTTTCCACTTTTAAAACATCCGTCATCCCGCTTGTATAAATAACCGAATCGAGAAGTAAACACATACACCTGTAGTTGTTATAGAGTAATCCATAATGTACAGTATGTAATGCTTATGTTGCTTTTAAGAAAGTCTGCAGCCACTTTTCTCAGCATACTCGAGGTACTTTCCCTCTGAGGTTTGTTTAATATTTCTCTCACCATTTTTAGGCCTTTATAGCTCAAGTGACAGACAAAGGTTTTTCTGGCCCCTACTCTTGAGACAGGAGTACTGTGTTGCTGTATGTCATAATAAAACCCCCAGATAAAACTTCTCTGGAGTCAGGTTTTATTTGCAGAATTACAGTGAGGGAGTTTTCAAAAAGTGCAGCCCAGACTTTCACACCAGAGAAGAAGCAAACTTGAAACAATTCAAATATATACGACGGATTAATGAGTTCCTGCTGTCACTTTGAACCAGCTCCTAATACAGGCACTGATATCAAATGACACTGCTACATATCATCCTGTTAACAGTAGTGTTTGTGAACACAATAGTAAATTGGTCTTATTTCAGAAGTCTTGTGGAACCCTATGCATTACAAGCATCTTACATATTAAATAAACTGCATTATACTTACATGAGGAGAAGCTGTTATATTGTTTTAGAAAGAAGAAACAGTAGTTAAACTACTAGACAGTAGTTTACGTATAATGCTAAACATGTCAAACTTTTAATTCCATTTTTTACCATTTTGCTGTGTTGAGTCTGGGAGAAAACCAGCAAATGTGATCACACACTCGATTCTAAATCCAGTCCCAGTCGTCATACTGGTCACACACCTGGTTCCAGTCCAGTCTAAATGAGGTTCAACAGGAGGGAAAGTCCAGTCTATAAACCTTGAAATATGACTGAATGCAGCCTTAGCAAGCTTCAGTTTCCTTACCCATAATCCTTTCACCAGAGGATGAGAGCTGGAGCAGAGACCTTTTCCAGACATCGGTGACATTAGTGGGTGTTTGTTTTGTGCCCCTGTGTGTCCAGGCTGGCCCAAGGTGCTGTGGATCGTCACCGAGTCCAAACACCTCTCCAAACCACCCCGCGACTGGTTCCCACATATCAAGGACGCCAACCAGGACAATGCCTACATCGAGGTAACACACACTCATGTAGCTCTCGTAATTACTGTCTCGTAAGTGAAAATCGGTGACGCCACCTGCCTTTTGATTAGAATTACGATTCACAGCTGAGTGTTTCTCCTTCGGCTGCCGGTCAACGCTACCGTCCCATCTGATTGATTTGAATGTACACAACTTCATTTGAAGTGGCTGAGCAGTAATTGTACCGGCAACAAGGGTGAATGGCTCCTTGATTTGGCGGGAATTGAAAAGGGTCCAGAAGAAAATGATGAAAGAAGAGAGGTGATTGAACAGCGACTGACCTTTTAGCTGCGTCCCAGGTGGTCGAGACAGATGACATTAGGAGGAGGCTCCTTTTATTTCTGTGGCTCAAAGAAATGTGTCCCGATTCATAAATGTAATAGTTGCCCATGATGTGCTTCATTTTGTTTTGCTAGCAGTGGTTTTGTCAGACAGGTGCCAGAGATTCTCATTGATTACTGTCACCTCCACAGAGCTCAGACCTCGTTTTGGTGTAGGACAACTCAGTTCATAAGTCGGTATTTCCACAGCAGAGTCAGGCCCCAAAAACATTTCAATATTATTCCATGTCTGGAGATGAGTTAATGCTGATTGACAGTGAGTATTCTGACTCTGATACCACTTGTATTGTTTTATAAGTCACTTGTTTGAAACTATACAGTTAGAAAAAGAAGATATTGTGCTTTACCAGGTCAAAAGTACCTGGGGTACTGTGCAGAGATCTATGGTAAAATGTTTTTAACTGAAAAAGTAACAAATGATTTGAAGTCAACATAGCAGCACACACCTGCTGAGTACTTGCTCTGTGTGTGTGTGTGTGTGTGTGTGTGTGTGTGTGTGTCCAGTACAAGACGTGTAAGGACGGCAGCGTCCTGGGCGTGACGGTGATGAGGGTGGCCATGCTCGCCCACTGCCAGGCCCTCACACAGTCCTGCTCATACACAGAAGGTAGCACACACATTTACACTTCGTCGTGTCCTTTCACCTCAGACAGCTGTCACAGCTGGGCAGTGCTGTTTAAAACACAGGCAGTTTAACTGTAGAATTGAAAACGGTGTGTTACTTCTCACTGAACATGATGTTAAGGTTGATCTCTCTGTCTTGTCTTCCAGCCGAGACCATAGTGAATGTATTAGACTTCAAGAAGGATGTCGGACTGTGGCACGCTGTCCTGACTGTAAGAAACCCTTTCACTGTCTTTTTGAATTATTTCAAACGATGAATAAAGCTGTGATGGCTAAATTAAGCTGTTTATCAATAAACAGAAAATCATTTTTACTTTGTCAGCAAAACTATTTGGCCAGTGGCTTCTGCATGTTCCACTTTTACTTAAAAAAAAATCTCTTATTTTCTCTCTTGTGTTTGTCAGTGTGTGATGAACATGATGCATGTCATCAGTATCCCCTACGCCCTCATGAAGGTCAACCCTCTGTCCTGGATTCAGAAAGTCTGCCAATACAAAGGTAACGCAACCACCCAGTGCGATCCAGTACAACAAACCTGCAGCCTCCAGCTTGAGCTCAGAGTTGGCCCAGGGTTGTGTATCAGGTCTTATTACAGAGGGGTTTGTGTTTGTCTGTGAAATGTGAAGTAACTGTTGAACAGAAATCAAACAGTCTGTTTGGCTGAGTTACTAAAGGAGCAGCTCTTCGGTGATCTCAGTGTTTTGGACAGACCATGGTGTGTGTCGTACCCCATCCGAGCCCGTCACTGACAGCAGCACTGTTACATCATTATTTTAGGTTCTTGTTACATTACTGCTTTTTATTTCGTTGAAAACCTTATTGGCATTTGATAAGTTGGACCACTTAAACATATATGAAATCCACTGGGCGGTTGATTTTATTATTTTCAGCTCTGCTGTTACTTAATGTGTCATGTGTATAAGGTTGTGTTTTTTTGTGTGTAGCCAAGGTGGCGTGTGTGAAGTCGCGGGACATGCACTGGGCTCTGGTGGCCCATCGGGACCAGCGGGACATCAACCTGACCTCCATGCGCATGCTGTTGGTGGCTGATGGTTCAAATCCCTGTAAGAGCACACACTGTACTTGTGGCTTGTCCTGAGGGTCATGAAGTCATTCGTAACAAACACGTTCCATTCTCTGAGCAACATGAATATCTAATTGTTCCAACCGGAAAGGAAGTCTGAGCCGGTTTCTTCTGTATGTTATCCTTTGTCTTTGTATTGGTAATCTAATGCTGTAATAATTATCTAATGCTGTAAGTAATAATTACTTTTCAGCAAATAACACAAATAGCACATGGCCTGATCAATGAATCAGGGTCCTGTGCTTTTCATAACACATGAATAAATGTCTAGCAACAGAAGTAGAAATGCTTTAACTGCACTTACCAACTTAAAACCACCAATACTTTATTTTCATCAGTTTGTATTTTTTGAGAAAATCCGAATTACATATTGTCACCTGTTAAGCAAAGTATAGAATATTTTTTAATCCAAAAACATGTTGAGGTGATAGAGTGAGCCTGTAAATGTCCTGAGAGGCAAAACCCAGGGCAATAAAAGTCCAGTAGGCTCTAGTTACTGCTCATAAAGCTTTTTCCAGTGAGTGCGTGACAATAATTGAGGCAGTTTTGATGTCAACAGATATCAACATTACTATCCTCTCGTTTGTCATTTGTAATATGGCAGCTGAACAGTCAGATATTACAGTGAGCAGATGCGTCGGTGAGGAAATCAAACAGTGTAAGCGTGTGAATTACTCATAAGTAAACCCACCCCTGGTGCCTGATGGTTCATGTTCTGATCATTTGGAGAAACCCACAAAGTGTGTTCATTAAAACTTCGATTCCAGTTACACTCCTAAAAAGATGAGTAGCTCTAATGAGCTGCACATAAACCGACCCTGTGTTTCTGACTGTCTCTCTCTCAGGGTCGATCTCGTCCTGTGACGCCTTCCTCAACGTCTTCCAGACTAAAGGTTTGAGACCAGAGGTCATCTGTCCCTGCGCCAGCTCCCCAGAGGCACTGACGGTAGCCATAAGAAGGTACACGCACACACACATCTGAGGCCAGTTCTCCACATGTACAAGTCTTTTGAAAAACGTGGCTTTTTAGTCTTGTGTGCACGTGTTTAACATCACATGACTCCCTGGAATTAGCTCATCATACAGCACCTTCAGGTGTATTAAGGTAAAATATAGCAAACCAAGATTGATCTATGTATTCCAGAGACGTGGCTTTTCAAACATGTCCACAGTTTTCACATTTGTCCTCACTTTACCAAAAATGTGCACACTTTTCAATAATGTCCTTATTTCCTAAACCTTTTTATACTTTCCAGACATGTTTTTGTTTTTTTTAAATGTCCACAGTTTCTTCTCTCTTTCCCCCAGCAGGCTTCATGTTCCAAAACTACACTCTTCCCTCATTTTCCAGAACTGTCCTTAATTCCTTAAGAATGCACTCTTGTTCCAGAGCTGTTCTCACTTCTCCCAAAATATGTTCACACTTTACACATTTCTCCTCATGTTCCAGATGTTCTGAGAATTTTAAAAAGTTGTCCCATTTTTCCAAGAAATATCCTCACTCTCAGGATCTAAAACTTGTTCTTAAAAAGATAACGATATAAGAGCACACGGTCATAATAACAGCAGGCGCGCTCCTACGGTATGTGGTGAACTGATTGGCTGTCTCCTGCTCTGTCCTGCAGGCCGGTGGAGGAGGGCAGCACCCCCCCTGGGCGTGGCGTTTTGTCCATGCAGGGTCTGAGTCACGGCGTGATCCGGGTCGACTCGGAGGAGAAGCTGTCGGTCCTCACTCTACAGGATGTTGGTGCCGTCATGCCCGGAGGTGAGACGGGCCTGATCCGTCTCGCTGCTCCCACTCTGTGCAGGCGGAGGCCCTAAGTGTTTTTATTTTTGGTGGAGTTTCTAATTTTCCTCCAGAGCTTTTTCACAGGAAGGTGTTGTACTTTTTACTATTAATCTGACAGCTGCAGTTTGTTGAGATTCAGTGTAAGATAAAAGGAGGAAACGCTGTTGAGTAACACTGAAGAGCACAGCCTTGTTTCTGCACAGTAAGGTCTTTGTATCACTGCTTCTCTCTGTTCTGTCATCTTTCCTTCTTTCCTTTCTTCCCAACTTTCTATTGTACTTTGTTTTCTTCTTTAACTGATCTGAAAATCGTCCAAAGTGGAGGTGCAAGGTTGTTGTGTATTGTAGATGCTACAATATAATTTTTTTTTTACTTAATAATTTGATATTCAGAGAAACAGCCTTTTACAAGGACTCCAATGAGAACAGTAGAGTGACAGATCTTCTGACTGGGAAGGCGTTAGACTTTAACCTTCCCTGGTGTAATTTTGTCTGTTCCTCCGCTTGTAGCTGTGATGTGTGTGGTGAAGCCAGAAGGCGTCCCTCAGCTCTGTAGAACCGATGAGATCGGTGAATTGTGTGTTAGTACTGTCGCCACCGGGACCTCCTACTACGGCCTGGCCGGCATGACCAAGAACACCTTCGAGGTGAGAGTGTGAATGCTTTTGTTAATGAAACTTTTTTCCTGTCTTTCATTTGTAGGGTTTTATTTACCAACCATGTCTCTCCTTCCATCTTTGTTAAAATGCTTAAAACAGGTCTTCCCGGTGTCCAACAACGGAGCTACCATCAGTGAGTTTCCCTTCTCCAGGACCAGCCTGCTGGGTTTCATCGGACCTGCAGGTCTGATCTTTGTGGCAGGGAAGATGGACGGTTTGATGGTGGTGGGGGGGCGTCGGCACAACGCTGACGACATTGTCGCCACGGCGCTCGCTGTAGAACCCATGAAGTTTGTCTACAGGGGCAGGTATGTGTTCACAGCAGCGTCAGTCCTCGGCATCAGTTTCTGCTCTTTACCTGTCAGTCAAACACTGGAGGTGGGATGGCGAGGTATTTTTCTGTTGATAACGTTTAAGTTTCTCTTGATGGTGTTTTTTTTATGCAGCTTGTACTGAACTACGAGTACACAGTGTGTTTTGCGAAGTATTACTTCTAAGTATTAAAAGAAAAACCATTAATTTTATAGATTAGCTGTTTCAGATCTTTACATTATTACATTATATTAATTAATTGATAATACTATTACATCTGTGGGTAAACGGCATTTACCTGTTGTGGCTGGGTGTGGTGGAGTTTCTGTTTAACTGCTTTCTGTAAAGTACTGTTGGGTAATTTATTAAACCGTGCATCAGGTTTTACCAAAGCATAATGATTTTTATGTAAAATATTCATCTGCAAAGCAGATATAGGTCTTAGGCATACCAAACTAAAACTAAAGCAATCAATACAACGATCCTTCAGCAAATCCTCCGTGTATAAAGGTGATCAGGAGTAATTGTTAAAGCTGTCAGTCTACCATGGAGCACGCTGATTGTGTTTATGCGTGTGTGTGTATGTGTTGCAGGATAGCGGTGTTCTCCATCACGGTGCTTCACGACGAGAGGATCGTGGTCGTGGCTGAGCAGCGGCCGGACTCCACCGAGGAAGACAGCTTCCAGTGGATGAGCCGAGTTCTGCAGGTAAACAACTATTAAAACACATCAGTGAACTTGGTCGCATGTTTCTTCATGTGTGGAAACACACACACTGTAGTTTAGTTTGACCCAACAAGTACATAATCCTCCTGTCAGAGAAATGTGAAGCTGAAGCTGTTTCAGGAAGTGAGCTTTTGGTTAAAAATGAAACATTATGTTTTGACCTGCTTTTAAAGATTTACATCTTCAGTAGGAACCAGTATGTTTAACTTTGAAACAGTAGAAAAACAGTGTTTGTTCGTTGGTTTTGGTGTTTTTGTGAGATTTGTTGACAAAAAGAAAACTGTTAAATAACACCTGACATATCCTGTAGCACAAACCAGCTCAGTAAAACCGTCCCACTGAGGACACACTCCAGACCAGCAGGCTTTAACAGAGCCCTTCATAAAGAGACAAAGCCGCTCACACATTTCTGTCTCTTTCACTCTGTCAGACTCACACATACTACACACACTTACACTATATGACCCTGTGCTGTAAATTTATCCTGTGCATGAACAGATACAATCTGAGTTTAAACTCCAGATCTCCATAGGCCACAGTGGAGACTGCGGTGAAGCTCTAAAAGCTGCCTGCAGTTTTATAGCTCCAATAAAACCAAATCTCTCTGCTTATTCACCATCACAGATGCTGCCAGCTTGTTTTCCCATTTATCTGGGCATTAGAAACACACTCAGTGTTTTCAGTAGAGGCTGAGGTGACGGGATGTGCTGTGACATTATGTGCGGGCACTTATCTTATTTCTTATCTTATTTCTACATCTTATCAGTCAAGTTGAGACAGAACTGTGCCTGAAAAAGCACTTGTTCTAACACATTTCACCTTTCCAGGCGATAGATGGGATCCACCAGGTGGGGGTGTACTGCCTGGCTCTGGTGCCCTCCAACACTCTTCCCAAGACTCCCCTGGGTGGCATCCACCTGTCAGAGACCAAGCAGCTCTTCCTGGAGGGGGCGCTGCACCCCTGCAACGTGCTCATGTGTCCACACACCTGTGTCACCAACCTGCCCAAACCCCGGCAGAAACAGCCAGGTACCGTGTGAATGTGCCAGTTGGATTCAGCTGCAGGCAAACATCACACCACAGGTGTCGGTTACCCTGCATCATTTCCTCATGTCTTCCTCCTCCTTCCTTCCTCAGAGATCGGTCCTGCGTCCGTGATGGTCGGGAATCTGGTGTCAGGGAAGAGGATCGCCCAGGCCAGCGGCAGGGATCTGGGGCAGATCGAAGACAATGACCAGGCAAGGAAGGTGTGTGTGAGCGGGGGCCTGCTGGTTTTCTCCATCAACATCATGTGCGCACACACACACATGACGAGGCCTGTGGCTCCATTGCTTCATGGTTCATTCCACTGTCACATTTGTCATTTGTCTTTTATCATTTCTGATTGATTGTCACTGACTTTATATCCGTCATCATCCGGCAGTTTTAAATGTCGCTTTGGCTCATTACCTTTTTCCTGGAAGACCAAGCCCAATCTTCACAAAGAACAAAAGCCTCTCCCAGGTTTTAGACGCGTTCTTTACGTTCAGTTTGTAAAGTGGCCTTCACTACAGTGTCACTTAAAGAAGAGAAAGGGAAGTCCGGTGTCGGTAGGTGAAACACTGGAGTGTATTTGTGGCAGGACAGAGCCAAAGAACCAGAGTGACAATCAGAAAGAGAGGTCATGAACAGAGCGGGTGGGCATGAGAGGATGGGAATACAGAGATAACTCAGAATAGAGAGAAAACAAAGAATAATTGAAGTGGAGAGATGACAGAAAGTGAGCCCGCCATGATCGAGAGCGACAGGCGGCGCGTGTCACTGACACGGCTGATTTTCCTTCCTTGTCTCATGCTGAAAATGTCATTGGTTGTCGTGTCGGGCAGTCGGCGGCTGCGCATACTGTAGACCCTAATGAGAAGAGACAGGCCACAAATAATAACATCCAGCACCTCCACCGCAGCAGTCTGTGTCTTTATCAGCTCAGGCTGCCAGGCAAACACATAAACTTTGTGTTTTGCCATGTTTCCAAAACTCCCTCCAACTTCACAAAATTCAGTTTGGACACATCTCTAGTTTTGTACTGACTGCATGTAAAGTCAAAGCAAACATTTCTGAACCGAAAGCTCTCCTTGTCTGCTGAAGACTGTTGGTTTCTCTTACTTTCCAGCACTGCTGTCATGATTTAAAGTCTGCTGTTGAGCTTATTTCACTGCTTCTGCCACTGGGCTTAATGACAGTACCGCTGGCATATGGGTAGTATTCGCTTCTGAGGATGCACACAGTCAACAGCCAAGTAAAGGGTGGCCACCATGGGCATGCACGTGCACAGCTAAAACACTGGACACAAAAGTATTAGGATGTATGTGACCAGTATCATATGCAGCACCTTTTTCCTGCTGCTGATTTCAATGGACAACAAACAATACATGTGGTGTCACTGTGTCAGGCAGCACCTGAAATAAATGGCATCATCACTTGCTCACCGCTGGGACCTGTGGTAGTTAGGTGGTGATGGATGGATGTGGCCTCATTTTTGGATAAGAAAAATCAAATAAGCAATAACGTTGCTGAAGAGAGACCTGTCAAAACAAACCACACGTCTGTGGTCGCTTTCATTAAGTCTGAGCTGCGTTGACAATCAAACCAGTAAGATGCGGCGTGCAGGGCATGATGTTTATTAGATGGTTTTAATATAGTTTGTCTGAAAACACCAAATTCACCTTATACAGCTAAGATGTTTAATTGTGTTTCTAAAAATGTCTAGAAAATATGCAAGAACGTGACTCTGGAGTCCTCAGTTGTAGCTTCATCCCTGGTGGCATGTTATATCTGAATACCACAGCTGTTTGGTGAGACATAAACCTGCAGACTGGTCTGGAGGGAGCCTCAGTGTCACTAGAGTGGAGGCTCCATAGCTGCAGACCAGAATGTGACAGATCTGCTCTGCTAGTTTCAAATGAAATGAAACCAACAGGCCCGAGGCTTCGTGCCATAATTACAAGTCCAGATGATGATTGGCTCACACGCCACACTGCATCATTAGTGCACAGCGACATGTTTACTCTTCCTTGTTGGAATACAATTTAATTGACTTTGGCATCTCTCCTGAGCAGACGACAGAGGGTCAGTGTTCCTGCGAAATGAGTTTTTGATTTGGGAAGGATTGTGAGTTTGGATTCATTTCTCTGGCTGGCGAAGTCTGTTTTGTTATTTTCCACGGGGTGAGGAGGGTAAGCTTCATCCAGAATTAAATTTGTGATTTGGGGATTTTGTGTGAAAGTGCACGAGCTGCTGCTGATGAATCCCTGCGTGCCTCAGTGTCTGCTGAACGTTGATCAGGTTCAGAGAAGGAATCAGCGCTGCTTGCTATTACTGTGCTTCTATTGCCACAGCTGCTTCTGATCATCGTGTCCATTAGCTCATTCTTCAGCTATCTGTTCATTCATCCACCCATTTTTGCATAACTCCTCATTTCACCTCCTCCCCGTGAAAAACCAAGCCCTCTGTGTGAATGAGCTGCTCTCACTCTTCAATTGTTGCCGATGCTTCTCCAGTTGTTCCTCTGTTTATTGAAATGTTCTGCCTGTGTGTGTTGGTGTAATCCTATAGAGTGAAATGTGATTTACTTTGAATCTCTTCTCAGATTCCTCGTCTGATAACGTTTATTTATCCAGGGAAGGACAACTGAGCGCAGTGCTGCTGCACATTTGCCCTGTGCAACACTGGTCTGCCTCAGCAGTATGTATATACTGTCACCAGGAAGTAGCCTTATGTCCACCCTCTAAAGGATTCCTTTTGAGAGCTGCCATGTTTCACCAGTGCTCAACAATCATACAGAATGAGAATCCAGGTAGAGGAGGCAGAGGGACCAGTTTCTTCTTCAGAGTGCTGATGTGTTGCTTTAACTATTTCAGTGTGATCTTATCACACGAGGCGGTCGCTGTGTTTCAGTGAAGTGACCACCACATAATGACACTGGATACGACCAGGCTGCAGATGCCAGCGTGTCAGCACCAGCGCTTTGATAGAATTCTACTACAGGAGACCGATTTCTATCTGCAGCCTGAAATTTAACAAGGACACACACAAGCTGCGCACAGAGGTTCTTTGTGTTTTACATGCCAGACTGAGATAACACAGTTTTGTCTGCAGGCAGGTGGTTGTTTATTCTCTCGCTGGCTTCATTTGAGCTCTGGCGGTTTGAAGGGGGCCACAGCATCACCTACATACAACACAGAACACCTGCTCAGCTGTGATAATGTGTGAGATTGGATGGCTGAAGTCTGTCAGTAGACTCTGAAACCGGACGCTGCACTTGCTTTTAGTGAACACTGTTTGATTATCATATTTAATGTGTTGAATATTAATACCAAACTGTTTGGTTTCATCTGAGGTTTTCAATGATTGTCATGATTTTTCAGCATGCTCCAGGTTGAGGTGATCGGCGGCTAAAGGAAGCCACTGTGAGGCACTCTCATGGGGCTGCAGGG